>NW_007247357.1:420716-567373 GCF_000164805.1 Carlito syrichta
TGCACTCCAGTCTGGGCGACAGAGTGAGACTCCAACTCAAAAAAAAAAAAAAGAATTTACAGGCACTCACTTTCCCCCACCCTGGGATGCTATAGCCAGGGTCCTCCGGCAGGACCTTCCGTCTCTTCCGTCTTTTCTCCAAGGTATGCTCACCCCCAACCTTTCCTCTCACCATGAGAAACTTTTCTTGTCTAGCAGTCCACTCCTTGTGCATGGGAAAGAAAGAGAGGCACCCTCTTTGCTGTGTGTGGGGCTTTTGCAATGCCTCCTTCTTCTCTTGCTCTGTGGATCCAGCCTCTCCTATTCCTTTGAGGTGGCTCAAGCTTTAGGGCTCTGGTGATCCCTACTCCAATCATTGCCGCTCTAGCCTTTAGGGCAGACATCTGCTTTCTGCTCTTCTAACTTTTGCCGGTTGCCTGAGTACCTTCTGCTTGTCTTCTTAGCTCTTCCATCATCTCTGTGTTGGTTCTGTGCATTACATTCCCTTGGTGTGAGAGACCTGGATGTGTTTCTGTTTTCCTGACTTAGATCCCAAATACCCCAGTCCTCAGGTTGGCTGCTGGGCTGCATGGCTGCTCTGAGCAATGTATACAATGGTGGCATCTGACAAGTGACCAGCTGACATGTCATCCTCATACTTCTTCAAAAATCTCATACTTAAGATATCCCAAATGGAATACATTAACCTTTCCGATTCTCTTCCTGCTCTTGCAGTAGCACAATTCTGGCCCGTTGAAACCGCCGGTGTTCAGATTTCAGTGTTCTCTACACCTCTTTCCTCTGCCTCACCCTCACATTCAGTCAGATGCTGGTCCTCTTGATGACAGTTCCCTGAGGTACTCATGTCCACACCCTCATATGCATCCCCCAAAACCCTTGTTTTTGCTGCAGGGGCCTCTTCTGGTCCCTGGCTTTGGTGTCTTCCTTCTTCCAACCCACACATGTGCTCCTGGAGTGATATTAGTCAAGCACAGCACTATCCCATCCGCTGCTGACAAAATACAAGTCCGACTCTTAGGGCAAATGAGCTCCCTCATGACCTAACCCATCTGCACGACCTCCCTCTGGGCGGAAGGTACTGCTCGTGCTTCTCAGGCACACCTTGCATTTCCTGCATTCATGCTGTCCCCTCCTCTCAGAATGCCCTTTCTTCTTATTTCTACCTAGCTTCAAGTCTTGGTTTAATGCCAGCTCCAACCTAAAGCCTCTCCTAATCCTCCTATCTGGAACTAATCTCTCCTTCCTCAACGTGCTCCTGAGTTTCTTTGTTTAACTCCTTTGCCTCTTACTGCATTCTGCCTCGTAAGGTTGCTATGTTGTTTGTCACCCTTAAACGGTAAGTCCTTTGGATGTGGTATTTGTTCGTATGAACAGCTCTTATCAAATAGCTGATACTCAGTGGAGATTGGGTGGGAGCCATGCTGCTGTCAGTCAGTTCATGCATATCACATTTGTGAATTACAGCAACGCTTTCATATATACCTCTCTGTATTGAAATCTGTCTGTAAATTGTTTTGTCAACCACATTGCTATTCTTGGAACTGGTATTTACTTCCCCTTTTAACCCAGTCTCCTACACATAATCAGTTGGTATCAATCATTTGTTAGGCTAAATTTCCCAAACAGATTATTCGAGTGTCTGTCACATACATATGCTAGGTGATTTACACATATTATTTAATCATCTCAAGGAGGGATTCTCTTTATTTTATGGATGAGAAAAACTAAGACTCAGAGAGATTAAGAATTTTTTTTCTTTGAGTTGGTGTCTCACTCTGTCACCCAGGCTGGAGGACAGTGGCACTACCAGGGCTTACCACAGCCTCAACCTTCTGGGCTCAGGCAATCCTTCTGCTTCAACCTCCCCGAGTAGCTGGGACTACAGGCATGACCAGCTAATTTTTTGATTTTTGTAGAGACACAGTCTCGCTATGTTGCCTGGGCTAGCCCCGAACTCCTGGGCTCAAGCAATCCTCTTGCCTCAGCCTCGCAAGGTGCTAGGATTACAGGCATGAGCCATTGCGCTTGGCTGAGATTAAGGAATTTTACCAGTGTCACACAGCTGGTAAGCAGTAGCCGGGTCAGGATCTGAACAGAGGTCCACATGACTTAAAATCCTACATCCTAAAAGGACAGGTTCTTAACTCTCACCTTGAAGGGGTATGATTTATCTCATGAGACAGGATTTAGATTGCATTTCTGAAACAGACGAAAACTTCTACCCTTGTTTCCTAATAGCTGGGACTTCCTCTCTGACCTCTGATTACCCTGGGCACTAGTGAAGGGTTCCACCTTTCTTTGCTTCTCTTCCAGCGTCCTCTATAGTCACACAGACTCCTCTTCCTGAAGCCCTGCACCCCAGACTTCCAATCTGGTTCCCTCCTCAACTTCCTACTGTTAACTCCACATCCTCCTCATTCGCGATAGCTCCAAATGAAAACTAGTTTATCCCTACAGGAGACTCAGCGTATGCCCACCTTGGCATGGGGGAGGTAGACCTTACCATCGCTGTTGCAGACGGAAGATGAGCAGCAGGATTCTTGGCCCGGCCTCCGCGTCAGGTCTGAGCAGGCCGGAGCCATGTGGCCATTCTTTCCTGGGTCCCTCTCACCCGCCAAGTTGGTTGACCTCAGGGCCATGGTGAAAAGTGCAGCTTTTTGGTGAGCTCTTTTTCAGGGCTTTGGGGTTCTCCTGCTTTCTCACCCCTTTAGTTTTTCTTTTCAGAGAGCCTCTTAGCTTCTTCATTCATTGCAACAGCCCAAATGCATTGAGGCATGGGGCCTAGGGGTACTGGGCTCATTAACATGAGTCCGGTAAGCAAGTAGGAAAATGTGAATACAGTAACAAGGGAGCCGACTCTTTTTACTCTGTTTTAAATAATCCTCACTTTTTTTTCTGTCTTCAGTTCCTGCACCCCAAGTTTCTGTCTTTCTTTTTGCCCTTTCTTTACTTTTCTCTCCTTCTCCCTCTGCCTTTCACCCCTCTTTACAGAAAACAACACAGCTTCTCCGTGTTTGCCTGTCAGACTTGTTGGCCCTTGGGCTGAAAAAGTTCCCTGAGTTCTCAGGAATCCGGGTGAATATCACCCTGAGAAGTGAAAAAGCCTTTCAGGTGCAGACCAGGTTGGACTGGATTCGGGGAGTCTAATTACCACCAGAAACTTAAAGAAAGCACTGAACAAAAGCAAATCTCACCTCGAAGGTTTGTAGATTTGTAGTGAGGACTGATGAGGAGAGAGCTTGTGCTGCCCTCTTTGTGTTCGATTTGCAAACCAGAATGCACACGCCTCCATATGCATCATTGGATACTCACGGTCTCTGCCTCAGTGTGGCCATGCAGTAGAAGTGTATTTATCCAGTGCTCATTCAAAGAAAAGCTGAATGGAACAAGAAAACTCCCACTTTGCGATAGGATTAGATACCATGGAGTATTCCTCCCCCGTACTCTTTCAAAGATTTTTTTTTTAAGTTTCTAAATCTGCTTGGGAAGAAAAAGTAAATTGCCAGAAGTGAGATTAGTGGGGAATATTGTTCTTAGGACAATAGTGTCTTTATGGCTTGACTGGTATGAGCTCCCCGCTTCAAAAAAATACAAGGGCTGGAGGTGTGGGGGTTCTTAATTGCCTACATCTGATCAACTGGCAGCAAAAAAAAAAAAAGAAAAAAAAAAAAAAGAAGAAGAAGAAGAAGAAAGAAAGAAATCTCATTCAGCTCTGATTTGGCCTGGATCAAGTCCACTTGCTAATCAGAGTTTAATGAGGATGCCATTGGCTCTGTTGTATTCGCCGATGCTCCCACTAAGGTCCCTGGCCTTCTGTTTATGCAAGGGAGCCCTTGTGTCCTGCCACCCCACGAAGCAGGAGGCAGGCTGAGATGGAAAAGTCCTGGCCCAGAGAAGTTAATTAAGTTTAGGCCCTTGGCATTCCAAGTCACCGGAACCGATGGTGGGAAGCCTCACCCACCTGCACAAAAGAGACTCACATGGAGCTCTGAATGACTGTCCCTGGCGGTGGTAGCTGGGCTTCTCCGTGCCCCACTGCCAGCTCTTAATCCCAAGAACTGTGTCTCCTCCCCTCCACCGCCCAAACTGAATCGGTCTGCAAGACCGTGGTGGGCTTGGACTCAGGCTCGGGAGGTTTCTGGAAGCAGGGTCCAGTATCCCACGTGACGGGAGCGCAGACCCGAGGCTCTGGCAGGGAGTCGACAGGCCTGGGAGGGCCCAGAGAGAGGCCTACTTTGTTTCCAGTTGCTTTCTCTCTGGTGTTTAACAAAAATGACCATAAGCAAAAAGTTGACAGGTTGATGAGCAAGCAGCTTTTTAAAAAAATTGTGTATTCCATAATCTCTGTGGAAAGGAGACGGAATTGTCCATCCATCTGAGGGGATGTTGGAATGTGCTGACATGCCTTGGGGTCAAGGAGGCCCCAGGTAAATGGAACATGCTCGCTTTGCTGCCCACGTGGGGGGCAAGCAGAGGCATGGGGGTGGCAGAAAGAATAGGAGATTTAGAGGCTCACTGACTTGATTTGAGTTCCAGGCCTGCCTGAACCCCCTGAGGCCCAGAGTCCCTTCTGACAAATAGAATAAGAACACAGTCATGTGCCGTATAATGATATTCCAGACAAGACAGAGATGGCATATGACAGTAGTCCCATAAGATTACGATGGAACTGAAAAATTCCTATCACCTAGTCATGCTGCAGCTGTGGTGATGTGACAGCACAGGGCATTACTCATGTGTCGGTGGTGATGCTGATGTAACCAAAGTGTATAACAGTCAAGCACATAGAATTAGCCAGTCCATGGCCTGTGAGGAACCAGATCACACAGCAGGAGGTGAGTGGCGGGCAAACAAGCCATGCTTCATCCATATTTACAGCCGTTTCCCATCACTGGCATTACCACCCGAGCTCCGTCTTCTGTCTGATCAGTGGCAGCTTTAGATTCTCATAGAAATTCGAACCCTATTGTGAACTGCACATGTGAAGGATCAGGGTTGCATGCTCCTTATGAGAATTCAATGTCTGATGATCTGAGGTGGAGCTCAGGCGGTGATGCTAGTGCTGGAGAGTGGCGGCAGATACAGAGTAATGTTAGCAGCTAGGTTTGACTGCTCAGAGACCATAATCAATCAACTGCTTGCAGACTCATATCAAAACCCTATCGGTGAGTGGCTAGTGAGTTGATGTACTTCAACTGAACAGGTGCATCTGATGGCGGGCTGTAAGCCAGAATCCAACACTTCTTATAGTCAGTGCACAACCCAGCCATTGTTTTGTTCACATCTCTTTTTTTTTAAATGGTGAGTTGCATACTTATTTCATTATATATTACAAGATAATAATAACAGGAATAAAGTGCACGATGTTACATGCTTGAATCATCCTGAAACCATCCCCCACACTGCTGTCTGTGCAAAAATTGTTTTTCATGAAGCCAGTTCCTGGTGCCACAAAGGTTGGGGATTGCTATATTACATAATGCTAATGACAACGAATGACTATGTTATTTGCTTATATATTTATTATGTTATATTATTTATTGTTATTTTAGGGTGCAATCTTTCTACTTTTTTTTAAAGTTCGCTATAAAACAGCCCTCAGAGTGTCCTTGAGGAGGTATTCCAGAAGAAGGCATTGTTGTCACAGGAGATGACAGCTCCATGGGTGTTACTGCCCCTGAAGACCTCCCAGTGGGAGGAGAGGTGATACTGATGATTCTGATCTTGGGTAGGCCTAGGCCCATGTGTTTATGTCTTAGTTTTTAACAAAAAAGTTTAAAGAGTAAGAATAAAGAATTTTAAAAATAGGAAAAGCTTATGGAATATGGATGCAAAGACATATTTTTGTACATTTATACAAATTTTTTTTGTTTTAAGCTAAAGGTTATTGTAAAAGTCAAGAAAATTTATAAAGTAGAAGAGTTATAGTAAACTAAATTAATGTATTATTGAAAAAAGAAAAATTAAAAA
Organism: Carlito syrichta; assembly: GCF_000164805.1. Classification (NCBI taxonomy): domain Eukaryota; kingdom Metazoa; phylum Chordata; class Mammalia; order Primates; family Tarsiidae; genus Carlito; species Carlito syrichta. The sequence goes on from NW_007247357.1 coordinate 426,687, forward strand.
GACAACTTTAGTGTAGCTTAAGTGTTCAATGTTGATAAAGTCTACAATAATGTCTTAGGCCTTCACTTGAACTTACCACTCACTCACTCACCCAGAGCAATGCAAGATCCATTCATGGTAAATGCATTTGTGAGACGGTAACCCTAAATATGAGAGGACTTGTGCAAAATGTTTACCTACTCCAAAGAAGTCATCTGAAGATTCAGCAGGGAAAGACATTGGTTTATGAAAACGTGTAGGTGAAGAATTTGCACCTTGGGGCAGTAGAGCAACCAGTTTTATAATCAAGACAAGTTAATCCTTCAAATTCCTATAGGGTGTTTACAATCATATTGATTAAAAGTGACGACTAGACGGCATTGTTTTCAGCTGTGTGTGGTCACCTGCATGCCATGACTCATTACTGGGACAAGGCATACCCTTCAGAGACCAGCCTTGGCCACAGGCCACTCCCTGAGGGAGGGGCAGAAAGAAGCCAGGAAACGGTCTATGTCTGGACACTACTTCACACGGGTGTACCACTTCAAAAATATATTTGCTGTTGTATTTTTACTGTACCTTTTCTATGTTTAGATAGATCCAGATACACAAATACATCTAAATTGTGTTGTATATAAATACACATATACAAGACATCTAAACTGCATCGTGTTAAAATTACCTGTTGTATTTAGTCCAGTCACATGCTTTTTGCCGCCTAGGAGCAATAGGTTATACCATGTAGCCGAGGTGTGTAGTGGGCTCCACCCTCTAGGTTTGTGTAAATACACTCTCTGATGTCCCCACAATGACAAGATCACCGAAGGTTGCATTTCTCTGAACATATTCCTCCTGACCTTGACTTGTGATTGTACTTAACATGGTGTGAGGCTTGAGAGAAGGCATGAGGACCTTGTATCAATATTAAGATCACAAGTCTTTGAGTCTCACTGTCAAGATCACATGAAAACGGGGCCTGTGTTCTTTTTAGGCTCATGGTTCTCAAAATCTAGTGAGCCATCTCTTTCGCTCATGCTCCCAGTGAATTGTGGATCAGGCTTCGAGACATAGCTTTAGGTGACAGGCAGTCGGACGATGTTCTGTAATTACTAAGAATTTTTAATACATCTTTTGAGGTATTGTCCGGACATAGACTCTGTCCCTCCTGTCCCTGGCTTCTTTCTTCACCCCCGTCTCCTCCCAGGGACCAGCCTCTGGCCAAGGCTGGTCTCTGAAGGATATGCATATTGCCAGTAATGAGTCTTGGGGGTGCAGATGAACCAGCAATGCTGAGAGCAATGTAGGAGCCAGTCTTAGTCAATGTAATTGTAAACACCTTATAGCAATTTGAATAATTAACTTGATTGTAAAACTGCTTGCTGTACTGTCCCGAGGTGCAGATCCTTCACCGACTGGCCACCACTGGTGCCTCCTGTGAGTTCTAATAAACCATTGTCTTTCCCTGCTGGATCTCTGGGCGACTTCTTTGGAATAGGTAAATATTATGCTCAAGACCTCTGAGATTTGGGGCTACCACATTACACATCTAAAGCCATCTGCATTTATAATATTACAGGTAGAATTTATTCTGCTGGGCCGATGATTTCTAATTCTTTCAGTCTCTCTCTTATTAACACTTTCTGAACACTTTCAGTGTCCCAAGTATTGTACTAAGCCTATTGGTGATATTATCTCATTTAATCCTGTCTTTTTCCAATCGAGACTTCTAAGCAGATGCTTGGCTTTCTCACTCAGTTCATGATAACCTGAGCTCAAAATGTCCCCTTTTCAACGAGGACCTTATAGCTTTTGAAATCAACACCCCCCCATTCCTCAGCACACCTTAACCTCCTTTTTCTGCTTCTTTTTCCTCAAAAAGCGTTTATCACTAGAGTATGCTATCATCATATTAATTATATATTTCATTTATCTCTTCATTTGTCATCTGAATACCCCCAATACTACGTAAGTTCCAAAGGGACAGGGACACCTGTCCTTCCTTCCTTCCTTCTCTTGAGAGAGCAAAACTGAAAGTGTAGCATGTAGTTGATCTGAGGTGGGGAAGGTGGTCTCCTCCTCCTCCTTCCTCCTTTTTTTTTTTTGAGATGAGACCTTCCTCTGTTGTCCAGCAGTGACAGGATCATGGCTCACTATAGACTTGACCTTCTGGACTCAGGCAATCCTTCTATCTCAGCAGAAGGATCCCAAGTAGCTGGGATCCCAGGTGTGCGCCACCACGCCCAGCTAATTTTTTTGTAGACACGAGGTCTTTCTATGTTGCCCAAGTTCATCTCCAGCTCCTGGGTTCAGGCAGTCCTACCATTTTGGCCACCCAGAGTGCTGAGATTACAGGCATGAGCCACTGTGCCTGGCCGGGAAGGTGGTCTTCTGAGAACATCACAACTCAGTCAGTTTATTGTTTTTAAACAGCAAGGTGTGTCTAGAGAGAAATTTTACCAACAAGTTGCTTCCTCACTTGCTGGAGAGCTGACAACATGTTTTTCTGCTTAACAATTTGAATTTGCCCTCCAAGAAAATCCTTCCACCAACCCCTAGGCAAGCTCCCAGATCTTGTTTTTCAATCCCATTTGTTGAAATGCTAGTTATAAACTGTCGACACCCATTGGTTTTAGTGCTCAATACATTAATGGACAAAACATTTTTAAATGAAACTGTTTGAGATAATTGTAGATTCACATGCAGTTGTAAGAAATAATGCAGAGATACTTCAAGTATGCTTTACTCAGTTTCTTCCAATGACAATATCTTGCAAAACTGTAATACACTATCACAACCAGGATATTGACATTGATGCAGTGAAAATACAGAACGTTTTTATCTCTACAAGGACCCCTCAAGTTGGTCTTTTATAGACACACCTAGTTTCCTTCTGTCCCCCTTCCCTGTCCATAACCTCCTGGCAATCCTGATCTGTTCCCCATTTCTATAACTTTGTCATTTCAGGAATGCCATATAAATGGAACCACACAGTATGTATCCTATTAGGATTGACTTTTTTCATTTAACAAAATTCTCTGGAGATTCATTCAAGCTGTTGCATGTATCCTTTCTTTATTGTTCAGTAGTATTCCATGGTGTCAATATACTAATAGTTCCTTTAACCATTTACCTGTTGAGGACATTTGGGTTGTTCCCAAATTTTGGACATCAAAAATAAATCAGCTATGAATATTCATGTATAGATTTTTGTGTGAACATAAGTTTTTATTTTTTTCTGGGATAAATGCTCAAGTGCATAATTGCTGGGCCATATAATAGTTTATGTTTAGTTTTTATTTCTGAAACTGCCAGGCTGATTCCCAGAGCGGCTGCACCATTTGACATTCCCGTCAGCCATGAATGAGTGATCCAGTTTCTTTGCATTGTCCCAGCATTAGGTGTTGTCATGAGTTCTTATTTTATTTTAGGTGTGTGATTATATCCCACTGTGGTTTTAATGTGCACTTCCCTGGTGGTGAATGATGCTAAACATCTTCTCATGTGCTTATTTGCCGTCTGTGTATCCTCTTCGATGAAATGCCTATTTATGTTGTTTGCTCATTTTCTAGTTGGATTGCTTGTTTTATCACTATTGAGTTTTTAGAATTCGTTGTATATTAGTCCTTTGTCAGACATATGATTTGTAAATATATTCTCCTAGCCTGTACCTTGTCTTTTCATTCTTTTAACAGGGTTTCTCACTGAGTAAAAGTTTTTAATTTTGATGAAGTCCAGTTTATCAATTTTTCACTTTATGCACTGTGCTTTGGTGTCTAGTCTAGGAACACTTAATCTAGCCCTAGATACTGAAGATTTCCTCCTAAGTTTTTTTTCTAAAATTTTACATTTTACCTTTAAGTCCATAATGCATTTTGAGTTAAATTTTGTATAAGGCATAAACTTACGTCAAGGTTTTTTTTTTTTCATCTATGGATGTCCAATTACTCTGGCACCATTTGTTGATAAGATTTTCCTTCCTCTGTTGAGTGGCTTTGCACCTTTGTCAAAAAGTTAAGTCTATTTGTGTGTCTGTTTTTGAGTTCTCTATTCTGCTCCATGGATCTATGTGTTTATTTTACCATCAATACTACACAGTCTCGACTAATGTAGTTATATAGTAAGTTTTGATATCAAGTAGATGGATTCTTCCCACTTAATTCTTCTTTTAAAGAATTGTTTAGCTATTCTAGTTCCTTTTGCATTTCCGTATACATTTTAGAATTATCTTGTCTATATTTTAAAAATCTCTCTAGTATTTTGATAGAAATTGTATTAAATCTTTCCTCAATTTGGAGAGAATTGACATTTTTGCTGTGTGGAATGTTCCAGACCATGTTCATATGAGACATACCATGTCTTTAATTTCTTTCATCAATGTTTTGGTTTTGATTACGTGAGTCCTATATATGTTTTTGTCAGATTTATGCCTAATTTGCTTTTTTGAGCTATTGTAAATGGCATTTTAAAAAATTTCAGTTATCATGTGTTTATTACAAATGTATAGACACACAATGGATTCTTGTATGTTGATCATGTACCCTGTGATGTTACCAAACTCACTTTTTTTTTTGAGTTGGAGTCTCGCTCTGTCACCCAGGCTGGGATGGAGAGGCATGCTCATGGCCACCTCAGCCTCAACTTGTTGGGCTTAGGCAATCCTTCTGCCTCAGCCTTCCAAGTAGCTGGAACTACAGACATACGCCACCATGCCTGGCTAATTTTTTTTGTGTGTTTGTGACTGATTGTAGAGATGAGGTCTCTCCAAGTTGCCCAGGTTGGTCTCGAACCCCCAGGCTCAGGGTTGCCCAGGTTGGTCTCGAACCCCCAGGCTCAGGCAATCTTCTGGCCTCAACCTCTCAAAGTGCTGGGATTACAGGCTGAGCCACCGTGCCTGATCAAACTCTTTTGTTAGTTTTAGGATTGTTTTGGGTAGATTTCTTGAGATTTTCTGTATAGATAATCAGGAAATCTGTACACAGAGGCAATTTTATTTCTTCCTTTCCAATCTATATGCCCTTTATCTACTTTTCTTGACTTTATTGTGTTGACTAGATTGTCCAGTACTATACTGAACTGATGATTAGAGCAGACATCATTGTCTGTTTTCAGTCTTATGGGAAAAGTGTTGTCTTTCAGCATTAGGTATAATTAGGTAAGTTTTTTGTAGATGCTCTTTATCAAGTTGAAGAGGTTTCTCTCTATTCCTCTTTTTCTGAGTTTTTATTATGAAGGGGTGTTGGATTTCACCTAATGATTTTTCTGCATCAATTGATAAGATCATGTGATTTTTTTTCTTTAACCTATTAATATAGTGGATTTTATTGACTGACTTATAAATATTGGTTGATTTTGACAGCCTGTGGGAATAAAGCCCACTTGGTCATAGTGTAGAGTTCTTTTTATAAATTACAAAATTTTATTTGCTAAATTTTGTTAAGAAGTTTTGCATTTATATTAATGAGGGATATTGGTTTGTTTCTTCCTCTCCTCCTCCTTCTTCTTCATCTTCTTTTTTGTACTATTGTGTTGTTTTTGTCTGGTTTTGGTACCAGGATAATACTAGCTTCATAAAATGAATTGGGAAGTGAACCCTCTTCTTCTATTTTCTGGAAGAGATTGTGTAGAATTAATAGTAATTCTTTAAACATGTGAAAGAATTCTCCAATAAAATCATCTGGGCTTGGAGATCTCTCTCTCTCTCTCTCTTTTTTTTTTTTTTAGTTTTTAAATTTCAAATTCAATTTCCTTCATAGTTGTAAGGCTATTCAAATTTTCCAGTTATCAGTTTCATGTTGGATGGCTGTGGTATTTTATGCTTCTTGAGAAATTGGTTTTTGTTCTCTAAGTTGTTGAATTTATGTGTGTAGTCGTTTGTGGTATAGAAGATCCCTGACTTAGGATGGCTTGACGTATGATTTTTCTTTCTTTTTTTTTTTTTACTTCAAGACAGTGTGAAAGTGATACACATTCAGTAGAAACAATAATTTCAGTTTTGGTCTTTTCTGGACTAGTGGTATGCGGTATGATAATCTCTTGCCAATGCTGGGCAGTAGTAGTAAACTGCAGTTCTGAAACAGCCATGTAGAGTATCATACATCTGAAACTCTACGATGTATTGTGTTGCCAGAGGATATTGCCCAATCTTAGGCTAATGAAAGTGCTTTGAGCATGTTTAAGCCAGGCTAGACTAAGCTATGATGTCTAGTAGATTAGGTGTATTAAATGCATTATCAGGATGCAACTCTTTCATGAGTTGAGGAGCATCTATATTTTCTTATTATCCTTTTCATGTCTGCAGGGTCTGTTGTGATATCTCTTGTTTCATTCCTGATGTTGGCAATTTGTGTTCTTTTTCTTTGTTAGTCTTTCTAGTGGGTTATCAGATGATTTTTTTCTTTATTAATGAACCAGTTTTGTTTAGCTGAAATTATCTGTCATTTTATTTTCTTTGAGAAACAATTTTTGTATGATGTATTTTTTTTCTTTCATTGGTATTAATTTTTTTTCTCTGAGACTTCCTCTTTGACTTATGGATTAAAATGTGTTATTTGGTTTCCAGGTATTTGGAGAGTATAAGACTTTATACTGGTTTCTAATTTTTTTTTTTTTTTTTTTGCTAAAAAATAAAGTGTAATCTTATGTAACATTTCTAACACAATATGACCATGATTGGCTAGTAGTAGCAGATTTTTGGGATGCATACGTCTTTGCTGTGAACTTAAGCTAAAGCTACATTGGATTGGGAAAATTTGGCCTGAGATTTCCTTTTTTTCCCCCCCTCAGGAAGGTACCTTAAATTTTTGACTCCTACTGTATGGCTGATGGTCATCGACAGTCATGTTTTTTGTGGAGACTGGGAAGAGTTCTTCTTTTAGTTAGTATTCACTGGAGATTATAGACAAAGAAGGAAACTTCTCTGAAGCAGAAAACTGGTTGATTGGCTCTGAAAGTCTAGAACGCTTTATGTAGTTCAGTGGGATCTCCATTTGAATATAGACCTTTGCATATTATTTTCTAGTGATTCCATACAAGTTTTGGGTGGTGGGCACTCTAGTTCTTTCTCTCTCTGGTTCTGTCTCTCTCTCTCTCTCTAGCAGTGCCTTATGCTGTTAGATTTCTCTAGTCAACTTTCCCAGTGATGTGACAGTCTTCTCACATGTGAGGCACCGAGAGTACACTGGAAATGCAGGCAAAGGCACATCTTGGCCCTCAGGGGATTATAAACAAACACAGACAGATGCTTGCTTGCTACGCAATCATGTTAGATAAAATAAGATGCCATTGGAAATCTAGTCCCTAATTCAAGTTAAAAAACAACTGTCATGGTTTTATTTATAGCTTATTTCTTGATGCCAGCACCTTTCCCATCCAAGTCAGAACCAGCCCTCCTTCAATCATGTCTGATGTGTGTGGGGATAACACGTGAGTCTGACTTATTGCCTAGTTCCATATGAGGTAAACACAATAAAAGTATGTTAAGCTAACTTCTGTCAATGATATAAGCAAACGTCCAGTTTAATTTTCTTTTATTGCGGTAAAATATACATAACATAAAATTTACCATTTTCACCATTTTTATGTGTACGGTTTGGTGACATTAAATGTATGCTCATTGTTGTGCAGCCACGACCACTGTCCATCTCCAGAAACTGATTATCCCAACTGGAACTCTGTACCCCATCAAACATTAACCCCCCACGCCATTTCTGTCTCCCCCAGTCCCTGGTCCACTTTAAACTTTATGGTAAGGGTAAAAGAACATGTAGTCCTTGGAAGGCTTATAAAGCATATGCTCCAACTCTTTCTCTTTGTTTCTTTTTTTTTCTCAATAATTCTCCATAACAGACCCGACACTGTATGTATGAGATAGATTTCCATTCCTATTTTATAGCTAGAAAACTCAGGCCAAGTAAGCTATCGTCACTTTCTTTACCTGCACATAATTCTTGCTTGGCTTTTCTTTCTTGCCTAGGCAAGAATCAGATAACATTTCACAGCCTGGGTTGCTGGCCCACATACTTCCCCAGAATTTCTGGCGTCCCAATGCCCTGCAGGTGACTTGTAGATGATTATACGGAAGGTACTGCTCATTGATTCTGTGCGTTAGTTAAAACAACATGGAACCCGGGGCTTCTAAGGTGTTTAAATATAAGGGAATGAGATCTCTGGCTCTGAAGGGTTCCTAGCCTAAGTTCCTGGCTTGACCCTACCTCTCAGCAGCTGACCGATTGTGAAGAGGATACTTAGCCTGCTAAGTCTCCATTTCTTCACTATAGAGGCTCATCAGTTTTTTCTTGATACAATGGGCGTGATTACATGTTTGACATTTCCATTTAGATATCCCGTAGACATCGCAAATTCAACAGAATGAAACGGAATGCTTGATTTCTTTCTTTCTGAATTGGTTTCTTCTGCAGTCCTCTTTTGACTAATGATTGTGTCGTCACCTGACAGGTGACATGACAGACTCCCAGAAGGAGTCCTTCATTCCTTTCTTTCCCTGTTCGTCAGAACGTCCTAACGATTATGCCTCTGAGTTACATTTTGTTATGAACATTCCTCTCCAGTTTTACAGACACTACCCTTATTCAGGCTTCAATAAGGACTATGGAAATGCCTTCTGACTCGTGTACGCTTCCATTCCTGGCCCTTCTCCAACCCATCCTTAATACTAAGAATAAGGATAAAAATAAAAATGCTTTTAATAGTGCTTTCTCTGCCAGCCATGGTGCTAAGTGCATTAGGTATATTAATTTATTTAATCTGTGTACCAGCCATAGGCAAATCCCCCACTTAAAATTAATCCATGGCTTCCCATTGTTTTAGGAATAAAATTCTAGCTCCCTATCTTGCTCTGCAAGATTCTGAGTGATCTGACTTCTCCCTCCAGTCTCCCCTTCCCACTCTTCCCCTTGTTCTTTAGAGGTTGGCCACACTGCCTTCCTTTGGATTCCTCAAATCTGTTCCCAAACTGGAAGAGGCTTGCCGGTCTTTCTCTGCTCTCCCAATCCCCAGTGCGAGGGAGTGCTTCCTCTTGTGCAGGGGCCCACAGGAGGAGTCTTGCTACAGCCTCTGCTTCTGGAGAAGACCCTCTCTACTCCTGAATCTCCCGGGATCTGTGGCTTAGACTCCTGGAAGATGATAGAGAGATTTCCAGGCTGCCTCTATTTCTCCTCTATTTGCAGTTCCTTCTCTTTTGTCTCCTGAGCTTTTGCATGGTTAGGCGATTCCCATGCTTGACATCGGAGCTCACAAAAACCCTTCCTTGTTTCTGTGAAACATCGCTAAATATGTCACTCCTAAGTGGAACCTGAACATTAGTCCCATGAGCACAAGGGAAGGGTCAGCAGTCAATGGACACTGCCAGGGGGCACATAGCATCACAAAAGTACCTGGTCCTATACCAGGGGAAGTGAGGGCCAATTGGAGGCCTGAAATTTACCTGCATGAAGCCTGTGTATGTAACTAATCCCGACTTGTACCCTACACATCTATAATTTAAAAATGTGGTACATATACACGATGGAATACTACGCAGCCATAAAAAGGAACAAAATCATGAATTTCGCGGCAACCTGGATGGAGCTAGAGTCTATAATACTAAGTGACCTCTCACAGAAACAAAGATCTGAGTATCACATGTTCTCATTCATATAGTGGACCTTGAACATTTATTGTAATACTAGAAGAAAAGGATTAACAGTGGTGGGAAACTATGGGGGGGGAGGGAGGGGAAGGGAGGTGGGATTAACGGTGGTAAATATTTGTCTGGGGACGGGGAGACACCCCTTATCAACAAGGGTGCCTGAATGAAACATATTTGTATACCTAACCCTTAACTGTACCCCACAATACCAAAATAAAAAATATTGATTAATAAAAAAAGAAAGGAAGCTACAACAATATCAACAACAAAAATAGTAGATGAAAAGAGAAAAAAAATTCTTCCTTGGAGAGGCTATTCCTAGTCTTCTTCATCTTGCTGATAGATCAGGAATTCTTGATTGCATCATCCAGGTTATGATGTGAGCAATGCCTGCCCCAGTTCGTACTGATCTTATTTATTTATTTGTGTCTCATCACCCCCACTGGGCTGGAAGCTCTGTAAGGGCAAAGACTTCATCTGTTTTGTTCCACGTTCTCTCCAGCACCCAGCAGAATGCTTAGACTCTTGAAGGGGCTTAGTCGCTGTGGCTAGAATGAAATCATTGAAATTATAAATAACATACAATAGAGGGCCTTTGACTTCATAAGGTTGATGGAAGATTAAAGTGCACAAGTTAATCTGTCTATTGTTTGTTATGAATCAGTCTCCAGCTCAGGCATTTGAAAACAATACTTCTGTAATCCATCAGTTCCTACAGCAGTTTTAAGTCTGCAGTTCCTTTTCTCTGGATGAACAGACATACTAACCTTCATCTCCCCCTCCAGTATGTGCCAAGCTGGAGAATACCTTGTAGTGTCAAAGTCAGGTGAGGCGGGGCAATCAGCTTACTGCTGAGAACCACGAGCCATGTCTGCACAGCCCCCTGGGTGTAGCTGTTTAATGATTTCAAGTCCCACTCAGGTCGGGAACCTTCGGAGGTTCCTGGAGTCAGCTCTGCCTGCAAGAACGAGCAGCCGTTCCTCTCTAGGTCTCACCACCCACCCTGTGGCATTACCGGAAGAGGCTTGCCGGTCTTTCTCTGCTCTCCCAATCCCCAGTGCGAGGGAGTGCTTCCTCTTGTGCAGGGGCCCATAGGAGGAGTCTTGCTACAGCCTCTGCTTCTGGAGAAGACCCTCTCTACTCCTGAATCTCCCAGGATCTGTGGCTTAGACTCCTGGAAGATGATAGGGAGATTTCCAGGCTGCCTCTATTTCTCCTCCCTGGAGTCAACAGTTACAGAAAGGAAAGGCAAAACGCAAGAGGATAAACGTACAATATTATTTCCTAAAAAAAAAAAAAAAAAAAATCTAGCCTCCCTTGTAGAGCATTAGTCACAATGACCACTTAACAGATATTAGTTCCTACTTGGGTCATATTCCTTCCCCTCTCAGAGGCCTCACAAATGATCTGTGGAGTCAAATCTCGTTGGATGTTAAGGCTGACCATGGTGAAATTATCACTTCTCTGAGCAACCTATCTGTTTCCACAGGGCCCACACCCAGGTGGCATGAAAAATCTTTCTCTCTTTAGAAGGTGTACAAACACAGATGACTTACCCCAGCTCTCCTTTTTGGGTGTGCATCATCTTCTTTTCCTCTACTTCCCAGAGTGGTGCTATTAGGTTTGAGGCATTTATATCCTCAAACTGGGGGTGGTTTGCCTCAGAAATCCTGGGGTCTGGGTTAGTCCACATTTCAAGTTTCATTTTTTCATTTTCTTCCCCCCCTTTCTCTCAATAGGGATGAGGTCTCGCTATGTTGCCCAGGCTGGTCTCGAATTCCTGGGCTCAAGCTGTCCTCCTGCCTCAGCTTCCCAAAGTGCTGGAATTACAGGTATAAGCCTCAAGCTTCATCTTCCAAACCTTGTGTGCTCTGGTTTCCAGATGCCTTCACTCAAAGCTGTGCATGAAACAGATCCTCTCCGATGACTGAATGGAGAAGCCAAGGCCACGACCAAGGGCAATGTCTCTATGAAGTACCTAAAGAGAGAATTCAGAGATGATCTCTCTTCTCTACAGCCCTCTTCACCATGGCCCTGCCTTATTTTTGTGCATGTAAAATCTCATTGTAGTTTCTTTTTAAACAACCATTTTTAGAGCAGCTTTAGATTCACAGCAAAATAGAGCAGAAGGTACAGAGCGTTCCCATCCGTCATTCCTCTACCCCCACAAACTCAGTCTCTCCCATTATAAAACAACGCCCCCCCAGAGCAGTGCATCTGTTACAGTTGTTGAAGCTATATTGTCATATCACTGTCACCCGAAGTCCATAGTTTACATTAGGATTCGCTCTTGGTGCTGTACGTTCTGTGGATTTGGACAAATCTGTCATGACTTGTGTATCTACCGTTACAGTATCATACAGAATAGTTTCACTGGCTGAAAAAAATCGTCTGTGCTCCACCTACCCATCTTGCCCTCCCCCATCCCATGGCAACCACAGATCCTTTTACTGTCTCCGTAGTTTTCCAGAATGTCATTTGGCTGGAATCATATGATCTGTAGCCTTTGCAGACTGGCCTCTTTATTTAATAATACGCAGTCAGACTCCTCCATGTCTTTTCATGGCTTGACGGTCCAGTTCTGTTTAGTACTGAATAATATTCCATTGTCTGGATGTACCACAGTTTATTTATCCCTTCACCAGAGGTCATCAATTTTTGACAATTATGAATAAAGCTGCTATAGACATCTGTGTGCAGATTTTTGTGTAGACATAACTTTTCAACTCTTTTGAGTAAATACTAAGGAGCACAGTTGCTGGATTCTGTGGTAAGACTTTCTTTTTAAAAAAGCTTTCCATCATGGAGAATTAAGAACATATGTAAAAGGAGTCAGAATAATGAAATTAAAACCCATGGACCTGTCAGCCAGAGCCAACAATCATCAATGAATGGCCATTCCTATCCCATCTACATACCTGTTCATCCCCCCACCTGGGTTATTATAAGGCAAATCCCAGACATTGTATCATTTCTTCTGTAAATATTTCAGTATGCATTTTAAAAAGATATAGGCTTTTTACTCTGCCATCAAAAACAATGATCATACCCAAAGTACATTTATCAATATCAATCCTTAATATCATCCATTAGACAGTGTTGAAATTCTAATTATGTCTTGCTTATTATACATACTTTTATAGTTTTATGTTTGAATCGATTCCAATAAAGTCTTCACATTGTCATTGTTTGATGCATCTTTTAAGTATTTATAACTTCCTCCCCCTTTTTTTCTCTCAAAATTTTCCTTTTAAGAAATTGGATCATTGGTCCTGTTGGGTTTCCCACAGTCTGGACTTTGCCGATTGTCTGTTGTACAGTTGTACATGTTTGTCCAGTCTTTGCATTTCTTATGAATCTTAGAGTCCTGATCAGATTCAAGTTCTATTCTTTTGACAAGAGTATGTCATGGGTGATGTCTTGTTCTCAAATCTGGAACTTCTAGAGTAGCTCTGTTCAACAGAACTTCACGCATGGATGAAAATAGCCTTCTGTATTTGTGTAGAAGAATTATGGTAGCCACTAGCTCCATGTGGCTATGGAGTACTTGAAATGTGGCTAGTGCAACCAATGGATTAATTTTTAAGTTGTATTTAACTTTAACAACAATTTAAAACTTAAAGAGCTACACGTGGCTGCTGGCTACCGTATCGAACAGCACAGCTCTAGAGTTTCTGAAGGCAGTGGTCCGGCCATCTTTAAAAAATGAGCAAGCCCTCTTGGCATCATGCGGTCAACACAGTTATGTCCTTTAGTGTCTGAGAGATCTGACTTCTCCCTGGCTGACACTAGCCTTTCTTTCAGGCAATGTTGATCCTGTGAAACCTGCTGAGGTAGTCATTAGTGCTAGGCTAATACTCGATTCTTCTTTCCTCCAAGGCACTTGGAAGGCTAGGTTTCCTGTTCCCCTCTGTGGTTAGGCGGCGCCATCTGACCAGCTCTGGCCAGTGAATTATAAATGGAGGTGATGGTGTTCCAAGCTAGGAAGATTGAGTTTTTTTAAGGAAAAAAAGGAAGAACTTATTAAAGCTGGTAGCTGGGTTTCCTAAAGATTGAGTCCTGTAGTTGGATCAGCTCTTCTTTCTTCAGGACTCCACTGTACCTCCAGAATCTTCTTCATGGATATCCATTGCGTAAAATAAGGATTCAAGGCAACAGTAAGTCTGCATTAGAGCTGAGAGGTCATGTAAAATGGTGTTTGAGTGTTATATCTATGTATATTTATTTCTCTGATTATTGACTGATGCTTGCTCCCCAGAGAAGACTATAGAATCCATGATGGCAAGGACTGAATGAATTGATCACTGTATCCCTAATTAACTATTAATGAATGATTACTTGTATTAATGTGTACCAATGTGCATTCCTTGAGTGTTTCAGTGGGTGTGGAGCTGCTGTCTGTCAGAAGGCACAGAGTGTGGTGGGGTAGGGTGTGAAGAAGGCTTGTAGCATGGTTCACCAGCCACAGCCAGTAGATCTTCTGACTCAGAGCTCAGAAGACAGAGACCTGTATGCTTGAAATCCATGAAGATCAGAAATGCTTGCAAGTATAACCTCTGTAAAGTCAAATACAATAGCATGTTTCAGTGACATGAGAAATAACGCACATGCATGATACAGATACTCCTGGGCTTGCGATGGGATTACATCCTGATAAGCCCATCTGAAGGTGAAAATATTGTCATGTCAAAAATGCATCCAATACACCTAACCTGCCAAGCATCACGGCTTAGCCTAACCTACCTTAAACGTGCCCAGAGCACTCACACCAGCCGACAGCTGGGTAAAATCATTGGGTAACACAGCACACTGCAGAACAATTGGGAGCTGACTGGGAGATGCTGCTCATGTCACTACTTAGCATCACGAGAGTATCGTACTGTGTATTGGTGGCCCAGGAGAAGATTGAAACTCAAAATTTGAAGTAAGGTGTATACTGAATGTACGTGATTTCACGCCATTGCAAGTCAGCACATAGTAAGTTGAATCAGTGTTAAGTTGGGAACTCTCTGTATATCGACCACGACTGAAGTCTAGGTGCCAGCTAAAAGCAGTGCGCCTGCCTATCTTATTTCAGCTTTGGCCTATTTAAAATACGTACACATTTGTCTTCATTTTTAAAACTGTCAGTGCCAATTTAGCCAGCTCAGGTGATTAATTTTAAAGCACTTTTAGTGGCTTCTACAGCAAATATTGATAGCTATCTGTCATGATACATCCATACCCATTTACATATAAATGGAAAGAATTACCTTTCAGACCTAACATTGTCCATTGTTTTTATAAATTTTAGGATTCTGGTGTTGTGATTGGTTTCTAGGCTCAGTTGTCTTTGGGGTTACAGGTGGACTGACTCTTAACAACCTTTGAGGCTTTTTTCTAAGCCGTATTGTGTTCACAATTGACAAGTAAATAATTGAGAAATACTGATGATATTGCAAATAATTTTAAT
This sequence comes from Carlito syrichta, assembly GCF_000164805.1. Classification (NCBI taxonomy): domain Eukaryota; kingdom Metazoa; phylum Chordata; class Mammalia; order Primates; family Tarsiidae; genus Carlito; species Carlito syrichta. The sequence continues at coordinate 441,764 of NW_007247357.1, forward strand.
TTCAAAGCGTTTCTCAGGTGGTAGAATTTGGATAAGTGCATAATTCTTTTTACATCTTAGTGATGGAAAAGATATAGAGGAATTGGTCTCTACTTTCATGGGAATACAATTTAGGAGACAAGGCTAACAGAGATGGAACGGCTTTCTACCAGTTTGCATAATTCAGTCTTATGAGCCATATTATTTGATAAAGAACTACTGATGCTATAGAAACATATAGGAAGGAGAGACGAGTCCGCTGAATTAATCAGAGAAGGCTTCATGTGGACCTTACAGCTTGAGTGGAATATGGTACCCTGGATAAAAGGGGAGACAGAAGACTGTAAGCATGATGGTGTGGAAAAGATGGTGCATAGTGTGTGTTCTGTTGAGAGCAGAGGCTGTGTGGCTGGGAGTCCTGGGAAATACGGTGCGGTGCATAGGATGGGAAGATACAGCGAGTCTAGAAAATTACTGTCATGTAGCTTTGACATGATGCCAAATACACAGTTTGCTACATGAGTGACATATGTTTTGCTGTGATAAGAACTTGAAGCGTACCCCCTTCCCTTGGAATGTGACATCATAACTTTTCAGAGCCCATGTGTGAGTTACTGACCTCAACTACTGGACCTCAAAATACATAGGAACCTAAGAGTTTGACAGACACTTTGAGAGCTTGGGCCGTGGCAGGGCTGCACTCTGTCCGTCGCTTCTTTAAGCCCCAAGAGCTGAGGCTATTGCAGGATCACACCCTGTTCGCCTTGGCGCTGATCTCCTGAGCTTCACCAGGCAACACAGAACCATCATCTAGTGCTGATGGATCTGTGTATCATCATGGATTTTTGCTGTGCTGAGCAAACCTTCTTTTCCAAGAACCTCTTGAATAAAATTACAATACACCTCAAACTTTAATTAGACTTGACATTCCACAGAAGCTTGCTTCCATTCTAATTGAGCAACTAGACTTTAATAATTGGACAAAACTGGAACTCACTCACTTTGTGGTTAATGTACCACATTAATAGTACACAATAATGTACAGCAAACACTATATAATACAGCATATAAAGTACACCATGTATAAAATAATGGTGCACAATCATGTCTCTCGTGTGTATTCCCTGTGAGATTTGTTCTCGTTACTCTGTTCCTCTTTAAGCATTATGAGAAGAAGAAAAAAGAAAAAAAATATTTGTATGGCAATAAACCATGTGATTTGTGAGATCATTCTTTGGCCATCTCTTTATCTTCACCACACTAAATAATCACCCATAAGAGACTTGTTGGAGGCAATGGAAGGCTATGAGAATAAGTATATCTGTTGAGAAGCTTTGAGCTGTGAGTAATAGAAAGTTTGTCTGAATTGGCTTTAGTAAAAAAAAAAAAAAATGCATCATGACTTCACACAGAAGTCTGAATGTAGGGACTGGGTTGGTTCTTTTTTCTCTATCATTCCCTGCTGGCTGGCTTGTTCTGAGGCTGACTCTCCTCATTTTCACGAGGTGGCTGCTGTAGTTCCAGAAATCACATCCAAACACAACTATGTCCAGATAACAAAAACAGGGCATTCCACCCTGGGTGACAAAAAAAACAACAACAAAACTTTAATCAAAGAAGTAAACCTTTTCCAAAATTCTCCAGCAGACTTTTCTCCCTGTACAATGCCAGTATGACACCACATGTGAATGCCTGATGCCACTGCTGGCAGGAGAAAGTAAGTCTCTGAATACACTTGTATTCTCTTAGGAGAGAGGAAGAGGGTATTGGCTATTGTCAAGGTAGATCACGTTTTTTATGGCTTGGCGCTTATACATGTTGGAATCCCTCTTTAAGAGAAGACACACAAAGTTATACATACAAAATTAGTAATGAAAAAACATCTTCATAGAATGAGAAACCAAATCACAACAAATTATAAAATTTTAAAATCCATGAACTACCGTAAACAAATCTAAAAAATTAAAATAACATTTTAAGCAACTGCCTGTCATATACATATGTAACTTTCTACATTTTTTTGAGGGAGTGTGCTATATATTTTTAAAAAGTCTTAACATGACAATGATTTTGTATATTATTTCCTATAAGGATGATAGAAATTCGGTTTTTCTTCAACTTCGTGGGTCAGAAAGATTTTTAAAAATCAAAAGTTTTAAAAAGTTTTTTCAGGCTGATGACTTGCTATTGGTAATGGCACAGAAAGATTTAGCGTTGTTGATAAGTTGAACAACGTCCAGCTTCTTTCCTACATGAGTTGTAAGATTTCAGGGGGTTTTGAGTTGCTCTTGTGTTGAATGATAGCAAATACTTTTCCCATTCATGGTACACCTAAACAATTCTTGTCAGTGTCCTCATTGTAATGTGTATTAGGAGTTTTGTGCTAAATTTGTTGGTGTCAGTAATTTGTGCTAAATCAGCAAGAAATTAAAATTGTTTCCAATCTGTCCGCGAGTCAAATTATTTTATTTTATTTTATTTTATTTTTTTGAGTTGGAGTCTCACTCAGTCGCCCAGACTGGAGTGCAGTGGCCACTCCCGGCCACCGCAGCCTCGACCTGCTTGGCTCCGGCTTCTGCCTCAGCCTTCCAAGTAGCTGGAACTACAGGCGCATGCTACCATGCCCGGCTAATTTTTTGATTTTATTGTAGAGATGAGGTCTCGCCAAGTTGCCCCGGTGGGTCTCGAACCCGCGGGCTCAGACAATCCACTCACCTCGGCCTCCCAAAGCGTGGAATTACAGGCTGAGCCACTGAGCCTGGCCAAGTCAAATTATGAAATGATCCAAGAGCCTATTAATTTTATTCAAAATGTATATTTTCTTTTTAATTTTTTTTAGTTTGTTTTATGTTTGTTTGTTTTGAGTTAAGGTCTCACTCTGTTGCCAGGCTGAAGTGCGGCGGCACGATCGTGGCTCACCATAGCCTCAACCTCCTGGGCTCGGGGGATCCTTCTGCCTCCTGAGTAACTGGTACTACAGGCACGCCACCACTACACCCGGCTGATTTTTTGAGATTCTGTAGAGACGGGGGTCTTGCTGTGTTGCCCAAGCTGGTTTTGAACTCCTGGCCTCAAGTGATCCTCCTGCCTTAGCCTCCCAAAGTGCTGGAATTATAAGCATGAGCCAATGTGTCCAGTCTTCTTATTGTATTTTTAAAAATTTATTTATTATCATGTAGAGTTGATTTGAATGTAGGAGTACCTGTGAGTTTGCAGGTTTTTAAAATAAGATCTAATTTTATTTTTTAAATTTTTATTTTTAATTGATAGTAATTGTACATATGAATAGGGTACATAGTGATGTTTTGATACATACAATGCGTAGTGATCAGATCAAGGGTAATTAGTATATTTCTTTATCCAAGCATTTATCCTTCCTTTTGTGTTGCTGCTTTATTCCCTCACCCTCCCAAAAAATGTTCTGAGTGTAATGCAAACAGCACCTAAACCTCACCACCTGCTTGCAACGAATGGCGGGCACCTTTAAGTGAACCACATAAGCATGTTCTACAAAACCCAAACAAAATGTAACCCCAACTCCACTGTCCCTTATCAGCGTATCGCAAAATACCCAGACACTCCACCACCTTCCCACATAAGGGAAATGGGTGAAAAACGACAGGGGTCACAACCACGGTCACAAATATGCAACCGTGTAAGTGAAACGCTCACCTCTTCCTGGGCCCTGGAAAGGGGCCCAGGTGAGTCAGTGGCCTTGAAGCTCAAGTTTCAGAAGCTTCCTCATAGGTCTCCCTCTGGCTCCTGGTGGACAACTGCCCGGGACTGCTATCAGGATGTAAGGAAATTTGGAAACTCAGGAGCAGTGACGTGAGGAAGTCTAGAATCAAGGAGGGCAGGAGTCAAGCCTTGTCGACCTTCCAGGAGGCCTTGGACTGCAAGGGAGGCAGCAGGTGTGGAGTCACTAGCAAAAACACGCAACCAGTCCTACTGTCCCTCAAAAGTGGACTGGATAAAGAAAATGTGGTGCATATACATGATGGAGTATTATGCAGTCATAAATAATGGGCTTTGCAGCAAATTGGATGGAATTGGAGACTATTATACTGAGTGATCTATCACAGAAACAAAGAAGAAAGCCAATAGATGTGGCAGATGAGAGGGTGACCCAATCAGTGCTGAGTCTCAACTCTCAAGACTGTGATCGGCAGGATGATGGGACATTACCCATGAGGACAGAAAAGTCAGAAGGGTGGAACTGTCATATTCCATAGCAAGGCAGAGCATGGCTTAGTTAAGTCCATCCAGAAGGGTGGGGACCCAAAGCTAGCCGAGTCCTTCATGGATGTCGGAGGATAGTTTCGTGTAAGAAGTGCCTTATTCGGGGGTATTCCTTAGAACATGGCAAAACTGGAAGGCAACCCAGTTTTTCCTGAGTCCCTGTTACTTCCTTTACCCCGGGCTGCCTCCCAAGTACAACCTTTACCTCACACTAAGCATTCCAAGCTGGGAGAAGGTATTAATTCTTGCCTAAGGAAAGCCTTCCTGGGAGGTTGCTCTACCAGGTCTTGGTGGGTGGCTGTTCTTATTGATGATTTTATCAGTTGTAGGGAATCTGTACGGGGTGCTAAGAACATTCATAAAACAGTGAGCGAAGGGTGGGGTGGGGGAAGAAACCTATTGTACTAAATCTTTTTTCTTATTTCAGTCTTCCCATCCCCATGCCTCCCACAGACATCTGGTATCCCACGCTAAAATATGCATCCTAGTGCCTTCAAGCAAAACGGGTTCTTCTGCCAGTGAGAACTCTGACTCCAATCTTTCTGCTACTCACCCTTAGAAAAATGCTTTATCAAGTTTTCGCCACATAAGAGTTGAAGCATTTTAGTCACTGAAGCAGTTCAGTGTGATAGGGGCTGCTGTTTCTTGAAGAGGATATTCATTCATTCATTCAACAAATGTTTCCCGAATGCTGTGATGTGACCGGCACTACTCCCAACTGGGAGAGTCTTATCACACAAATCACAAGCTAATGTCAAATGTCAAATTGTGACAGTAACCTCAAAGAGAGGCACATACTTGGCCGATATACCTTCTGCTGGATCAGGTGTTAACATATTTTAATGTGTCTGCTCTGATTGTGGTCGATAGTTTTCTCGGAGAGCCCCTGTCCTTGCCTTCCACCTGTACATATGAATGCTATTCTACCCATCAAGAAGTGAAGTCCTTCCTCTCCTTGGAGTCCGGGCTGAGCCTTGGGACTTGTTTTGACCAAGAGAATGCCCGGAAGGTACACTGAGTCTTCTGAGCCAAGGTCTTAAGAGGACAGGTGGCTTCTGCTTCTACCCTTTTAGAAGACACTTCTGTACGAAAATCTCAACTATCCAGAGACCACCATCCTGTGAGGAAGCCAAGCTGGCCTCAGGGAGAGGCCACATGGAGACAGTACCAGGTCTCAGCTCTTCGGCCACCCCCGCTGAGATACCAGACAAACGACTGGAGAAGACATCTTGGACATTCCTGCCCCAGTAGACACCACAGGGAGCAGAGAAACCACCCAGCTGGAACTAGTCCAGATTGCAAAACTGTGAGAAAGAATAAATCATTGTTTTAAGTTATTAAGTTTGAGGAGACGTTACACAACAGTAGAACTGCTTCCATGGGCTCCAAGTTTCCCCTCTGGACCTCTCAAGCCCTGACTCCCGGACCCCCAGGACTGCTTCCCTTCCCTCGAGTGTTAGTACTAAATGACTAGTTCCTGGACCAGCCGGAAGCCTTCAGGATCTTGTCCCAGCGCTCACTCTGTTAGGGCCTATGCTGAATTGATTGACGTCTGCACCATTAAGGTTTTGAGTACCAGCCTTGGGTATAGGGTATGTAAGATCTTACAGTGGTGGTGTTTGACTTCTTTAAAGAGGCTGGAAAAGAAGTCCTTAGGGAAGTAGCACTTGCATTGAGATATGAAATATGTGAAGGTATTAATTTGGTGAGGAAGGAGAGCAAGCCATGACCTCAGAGAGGACATATGAGAGAACTCTGGGATAATCCAGAAGGAAAAGAGACTGGTGTTCCCAAAGTGAAAGAGATGTAGTGGGTCTGGACCTTGTAATGCCCATGCTGGGCCCAGTGGATGGGGTTAGAGAACACCCTTCTTCTAGGCTGGCCAAAGACCTAGGAGAGTCTGACCAACAAGGCTGCTGCATGTGATTGGAGAAGCCATCCTGGGCATTCCTGCCCCGGTAGACACCACGGGGAGTGTGCTGCAGGCTGGAAGGTGACTGGCCAACCCAACCAGATCTTTTCTTTCCAAGAGGTCAAATCAGGAGAGTCAGCTGGTCAAGAGCAGGATTGCAACTGAGCCACTGTAATGGCAGACTATGACAAAGGCCACCATTCCCCAGTAGAGGACTGACCTTTGGCATTGCTGTCTAGCAGAGGCAACAGATGGTGGCTTGCAATGGCTTCCAAGCCAGCTGATTAGCATGGCCAGCACATTTTTTTTTTGGTCCATCCACAGTGTTGTCTGAGCAATATTTTATTATTAAATTAGTTGCCAGCATTGAAATGAAAAAAAATTTTTCATTTTTTAAAATAGAAAGATCTTAAATATTTGAGAATTTTTTTTGGACAATTTCTGCCACAACTCTGATGGCAACGATAGGCGGTGGTGAGTAGCAGCTACTTGCTCTAGAAGGAGCGTGTGCAGTGCACACCAGCTTATAACACTTATAACAGTCCCCAACACTCCCTAAGGTGTCCCTTGACACTTCAGCACATTCTAGTTATGATATATTATGCTCCGCAGGCCTGCTGCATACATTCACACTGTCTGCCTGGCCTCTGCAGGCTTTGGACTGTGTGATCTCTTTTATTGTGACACTGAAGCTGCCATTGTAAACCAAAGATCCTTGATGTCCTCCTTGTTTTCTGTGAGGTGGAGTTGCCAGATTTAGCAAACACACACACACAAAGGAAACAAAACAACCACCACCAAAGGACAAAATAAAGCAGGACTCCCAGGTAAATCTGTATTTCAGAAAAATAAAAAATGATTTTTTTGGTATAAGTATCTTCCAAATATTGAAATTTTCCTCTGGAAACCCTCTTTGTTGCCGAGATGATGTCTTCGCGTTCCCTGTCCACATAACCAGAGAGATTCCCTACACATGGCCGCCCATTACCTACCTCTCTCCACTGAGGTCACCTTCAATGAGCCTATGCTTCTTGCATCTGAAGTGCCACCAAGCCCAGGTATCTATGGGTAGCCTACCAGAGTAGGCTCAGAGAAGTGGCGAGTCAAGGTTGGAAGGTAGTTTAGGGACAACTTGTAGAGGGTCCTGATGCCAGGCTCAAGATGGAAGGTGACTCCATGGCAGGAGAATTTTAAGAAGACACAACTGCCCTTATTGTTTTGAGAAACCAGAAGTCGGCATGCCTGGGGCAGGGTGCTCTTCAGGGAGCTGTGGTGATAGAGAGGTTAGAAGTAATGAGGGTCTCCATCGGAAGGTGGAGGCTGGGATACAGAGGAAGTGACGAAGGCATCCAGTTTGGAAGGAAAAATCAAGAATCAATTGGTAACATTTTGGCTGAGGTGGGGGAGGAGGTGGAACCAAAAGTGTTGGGGACATTTCTGTGGCTATCAAATAGTGGCAACACTGTCTTGGGTTGTATTTCCAAGGAAGCTGGGAGGGGAGAGGCCCTGAAAAGGTTATGCACTTTTAGATGTATGACTCTGAGGCACAGGCAAATGGAAAAGACCAGTAAGTGGTTGAAAATGGTGTCAAATTACAGAAGTAATTTGTACTTTGTGCTTACTATATGTTTCTTTTCCTGAGAACTGTACAGATATTAATTTGTTAAATCTGTACAAAATCCTTTGAGATAGATACTATTATGACTCCCACTTTATCGATGAGAACACTGAAGACCAGAGAAGTGTGGCGACTGGTCTGGAGTCACACAACCAAGTAATGCTCCATTTTGGCTGTCCCTTAATGACTTTGTCACACTTCCTCACAATTTAAACCCAGGCATTTGTGCTTCAGCTCCCCGTGTAGTTGATCAAATCAACCTAGAGCTGAGAAGAAAGAGGTTTGTCAGTATCATATTAATTAAAATGTTATAACCAGAAATGTGCAATGAAAATCCAACATCAAAAGTTAAATTAGATTTACATATAGAAAGAATCAGAACAGGTACGTAGCCATCCACGTGGGACGTTTATTTGGCAGGTTCTAATTAGAATGCTTTAATTTCACGCTGCCCTCTCAGTATTTAGTGTTTAGCAAAATCATAGGTGGAGACCCGTAGTGGGACGATTCAATAATAACATTATGCCTCTGGGGAGTCTTTTAAACATGATTAAAATTATTAGCAATGATATACTAAATAACCAATTGATATCAGCCTTAATTTAACGTTGCATATTTAATTATAATTCAATTCTATTTTAATATGTTGCACTTAATTATAAAATGTGAATCTGGGACAAATTTCCTATACTGGTGTTTGAACTTCATCTTTAAGAAATGTTTGTATTTTTCTGTGTACACTACTAATACATTTTTACAAATCAATTTGACTTGTCACACATTCTTGCTGGCTGAATATGGTCATTTTTATCTTTTTGGAGAGAATTGTCAGGTCTGTGGACTTCGATTAATAGCTGTCATTGCTCCCTTATTTTGAAAACACTTTGAAAGAGGACATTGCCTTCTTGAAGTCAGAGTGTGGTTCCGTATTTCAGCTTTTATATATACAAGTTCTACTGGAAGAGGAAAGCTTACGGGACAGGAAATTGTGTCCCTGGAGATGGAAAGGGGTCATCACCAGTATAGAGATTTAGGACACAGGTGCACAGGACAACTGTGGCCTCTTCCTGCTGAGCCAGCAACTGTGCTTCCAACTTCACAAACAGAAGAGAGAAATCCGAGGAAGAAAAACATCTTTTCTCTCACACGTGTTTTGGCCTGTTGCTGACTCTGCCACAGGTCACTTAGGGTGTGAGAGCGGCCTGGCTCTTGTTAGCGCTGTGTCCTTCTCCTGGTTATCTTGCCATAAAAAAACTTGGAAAAACGGACAGCCTGGAGAGTGAAATGCAGCAGCACCTGGTGTCCCCAGCTCTCCCCACTAGTTTACTGCTGACATTTCTGGCCTGACACCAAGAGAACTGATTGGTATGTTTATTGATGGCAGGACTGGGGTACTTTGGGGTGGACAGAAGGCAAAGGTTGTCTGTGACCTTTGAGACACCTGTGGGCTCAAAGAGTCGGGCTGTTGAACTATTTATTGAAGGGTAACCGACTGGTGAATTTCATGAGCAAATGGGCAAAAATCTTTGTGAATGTGTGCAAATCAGATAAATAAACTTGACGCAGAGGAACAAAGATTGATTCACCGGTCCAGACTGAAAGATCTGGGAATAAGATTGTCAAGGAGAAATCCTGTGACGGGTTTGGTAAACAGGGGTGTGTGTGTGTGTGTGTGTGTGTGTGTGTGTGTGTGTGTGTGTGTGTGTGTGTGTGTGTTTAAGAACTCTTAATCCAAATTGCTCTGTGACTTCCGATACTTGTATCATAATCCCTTTTTCCCTATTCAAATGGCATTCATTCTCAGTCTCCCAGCACACCACCCCATCTCTCTGATTTCTGAACGTCAATAGTGAATTCAACTTAATTCTTTTACTTTTCTTGGACATGATATATTTTTTTTAACCTAGGAGAAAAAGGGAAAACTCCTTGGAGATTTATTGAAATACTTGACTAAAATAAATAATTGAAAATATTAACTGTTCACATTTTTTTAAAAGGTAAAAAGCTCGGCTCACTTTGTTGGCCACTTGGAATAAAGTAAAAATACTAAACAAATGCATTTTTTTGGGTAAGTAGGTTCAGCAAAAACAGATTGCTGTTTCCCTGTTTCCTTGACATCGCTATGTGATGTTGCTTGTTTAGAGGCCAGACACAAAATGAAGTGTGTGTGTGTGTGTGTGTGTGTGTGTGTGTGTGTGTGTGTGTGTATACATATGGAACCAGTTTTCCTCTCAATGACAAACACATGAGTGGATCCTATGCTTGGTTATGCAGCTCCAAGCACACAGACAATGAGGCAGGCCCAAAACTGTGTTATTTGGCTTAGAGTGTAAATTCTCCCAACTTCTTTTTTCCCTCTCCAATTTCTTTTCTGGTGATTGCTTAAGAATTAAGATGAAAACAGAAAGTAAGTCTCTTCAGAAATAAATGGTCTAAGTCAAGCTTCAATCTGGGAAAGCTTCTGCAGACCTTATTTTACTTGGCTTAAGTTCAGTGGTTCTTACTCTGGGGAGTGTAGGTGGGGATTTGCTGACTGTGTGTTGCATTCTTCGCAGTCATTAATGCAACAGAGATCAGGATTTTATTTCAAACAAAAATTATATGCTTTTATTTTTCATGTCTTGGATGAAGGAAAGGTGGGAGGCAGAGTAAAAGTATTTGTAAGTTCTTAAAAGAAAAGCTATTAAGTGATGCATGATTTATTAGATATTCAGATTCTAGATCATTAGAAAAAAAAATCTTGGCCATTTATGTTTATTGTGTTCATGGATAGACTAAGAAAACTGTGTGGGTAAAATATTCCATTCTATCTGGGCTAAGAGTTTTACATGCAAATTTGGTTAAATGATAGAGAATGCATGTAAATAAGGGGAAAAATTTTAAAAAAGAAAAAAGTATATATTCTTAGTAAAAGCTGCTGAAGTAATTTTATAAATATAAACTATAATCACTAAAAAATAAATTGTAACCTTATTTTAAAGTTAAGTAGCCCATGCAGAACCATAATAATGACTGTCCAATTATACTAGGAAGTATCTATTATATTACAGTTCCTTAATGGAGCAGTGCTAAGTACCTTTTGCAGCCCTTCCCAGTAAACCGTGGTTGGGTGAATTATCATTTCAAGGGTCTGTTGTAAGTTAGAGATGCCTCAGCAGCCTCTTGGTGTTTCATTGTTTTGGGGGCAGTAAATATTTTCACTTTGTATTTTTATACAAAGCCAGGAAGAAAGAACTGCTGGGAGGCTGGGTGTGCACACCTGGGGAGCTTTTGAAAACTTCACTGTCCTCTTCCTGATAGATTATGATAGGCAGAGCCCAGTACCTCCTTTATGGAACATCACTTTCCCCTTTATTCCCAAACCACGCCTGGAGTCAGCTCCTCTGACTGAAGAGAGTGCATCTTATAAGGTGTTCTGAAACAGAAAAATAGTTTGAGAAAAAAATTAGTATTTTTGAGAGGACCTTTATTTCCAACAGTAGGGGTGTATTCGATCATCAAATATCCTTCTACCAGTCAAGTAGGATGATGTTATGCGTCTATAAGCAGTTATCATTTCTGAATAATTTGCATTTTCATGCTCAATGTACTATGCAGGGTTTTTTCAGAATTTGTTTTGAGCTGCATGACTGTGCTTAAAGGTTCGCAAAGAGAACTATTTCAGATAAGGAACCCTCAAAGTTCTACTCCTGAGCTATGGTAGGAAGGAAGGGATATAAACACAATTTCTTTTTCTAATACACTGAAATGTTCTGTTTCAGTTTATTTTTATCAAAAATTTCATCGAAAAGGTTGTTTGTAATGGTACCAATTTCTAGCGATCACAAGAGCGCTTCCTGCTTCTGCCAGCCAAAAGATCTGAAATGTTGTTATCAGCCAAGATACCCTGGATCCACCCACTTGAATGATGCACTCTTAGCTTTGGAGATCTGGATTTCTGAGATTAGAGACAGCTGTGGGCAGAAAGAAACATCTACCCTCCCACCCCGCCCCTCCTTCCTCATTCTGACATTCCCACAGAAATGAATATGCTTTTAGTTGAGCCGACTCAGACACAGAGGAGTCAAGGCTGGAGGATTTATTTGAAAAGGAAACCCAAGAAAAATCCTGACACATCTTGAAAAAGCCTCTAAAAATCTAAACATGACCCAAGTCCAAAGGCCTGCCTGTGAAACATGGGCCGAGGGGAGATGGCCCAGGCCTGAAGAGCCTCAATCCATTTATGGTTTTTGCTGATCTTGGGTCTGGCTCCCTGACATGTGGCATTCAGGATCCCATAAAGGAGACAAAGTCCATCTGGGTGATGCAGTCAGGCAGCCCCTTCGGGGAGGTGCTGGTTCTTGGACAAAACACAGTATCTTCAGGATGTCGTTATAAAGATGGATAACTTTAGATTCTGAAGAAATGTTTTTTTTTTCTTTCTTTTCTTCCTTCACTTTTCTCCCCAAGTAGGAAATAAAGTCGTCCAGGGAGGCATGTCGAAGAAGGTTATCGAAACCCATCCCCTCACCCCTGCTTCCTGTGTCTTCTAAACCAGCGGAGTGCTGGTGAACAAAGGCTTCTATTTTCTATGGAACTGGAATAAAAGGGAAGGGGAGGAAAACAACCCCAATGCCAATGTCGTTGTAATGGTGGAACTTGAGCAGTCGCTGTTGTGAAGAACATTCTTTTGAGAACATCAGTGTGCCGCAGCCCACGTGCAAGGGTGTGGGGATACAGAGGAGAGGCCTGAATCTCAAAATCTAGTCAGGTCCTCCTGCCCAGGTCCTGCCCCTGGGTCAGGAGAGGCTCTCTCCTGGGGCTTTAGCTCTGGAATTGCAAGGTTGAGGCTGACGACTTCTGGCTCTGCCATTGTCCAGTTGGGTGGTGGGTGACCTAGCCAGCCTTAGTGTCTTCATCAGTGAAGGAATTGCTTCCTTCGCAGATTTCCACCTTACTGTGGGAAGGAAAGGGGGGGGGAATATGTGAACCCGAGCACAGTGACTCACTAAGTAAGTACTCAACAAAATGTTAGGGCTTACATTCTTGGGAACAGTCACTGGTAGAGCAGGGATGTAAACTTTAGATATCAGAAAACATTATAATAGAAATTATAATTGCTCTATAAAAACTTAAATATCCCAGATCAGGTGTGGTGGCTCAAGCCTGTAACCCTAGTACTTTGGGAGGCTGAGGTAGGAGGAGTGCTTGAGGCCAGGAGTTCAAGACCAGCCTGGGCAATATAGTGAGACCTTATTTTTTATTTTTATTTTTAATTTTTATTCTTTTCTGAGTTGGAGTCTCACTCTGTCGCCCAGACTGGAGTGCAGTGGCCGCTCCCGGCCACCGCAGCCTCGACCTGCTGGGCTCCGGCGATCCTTTCGCCTCAGCCTTCCGAATAGTTGGAATTACAGGCATGTGCTACGACGCCCGGCTGATTTTTTGATTTATTGTAGAGATGAGGTCTCGCTGCCCAGGCAGGTCTCAAACCCGCGGGCTTAGGCAATGCACTCACTTCAGCCTCCCAAAGGCGCGGGATTACAGGCTGAGCCACTGAGCCCGGCTATTTTTAATTTTTTTACTTTTTTGAGTCAGAGCCTTACTCTGTAGCCTAGGCTGGAGTGCAGTGGCACACTGCTCATGTCCACCGCAGCCTCGACCTGCTGGGCTCAGAGAATCCTTCTACCTCAGCCTTCCAAATAACTGGAACTACAGGCACATGCCACCATACCTGGCTAATTTTTTTGTTTATTGTAGAGATGAGGTCTCACCAAGTTGCTCAGGCTGGGCTCAAACCCGTGAGCTCAGGCAATCCTCTCATCTCAGCCTCCCAAAGTGCTAGGATTATAGGCGTGAGCCATCACGCCCGGCCTGAGACCTTATTTTTATAAAAATATATGAAAAACAAAAACCAAAATATCCGGATGCTGATAGTCTGTGCAGACAAGGAGATGCACTGGAAAACTAGAAATGGCTAACAATTTTATTTTCAAAATGGTTTTGAAGGCAGAACCCATGAAAGTGAATCTTGGCTAAGAATGCCATAGGTCATTAAAGGTGTGGTCTTTGGGTGACTAGAAGAGGAAACAGTGCTGCTAGACTCAGCAAGTGTTTAGTAAGATAATATGTATCCACCATGCTGTCCCACATGGCATTTAGCTAAAGCCTAAATGGACAGTGTGTTACTATGAAGTAATACCTGAGACTGGGCCATTGATAAAGAGAAGAGGCTTCATCTGGCTTGTGCTTCTGTACACTGTACAGGAAGTGCAGGGCTGGCATCTGCTTCTGGCAAGACTTTGGGAGGCTTACAATTATGGTGGAAGGTGAAGAGGGAGATGGCGTGTCACATGGTGAGAACAGAAGCGAGGGAGACAAAGGAGGTGCCAGGCTCTTTTCAACAACCAGCTCTCGCCTGAACTCACAGAGCGCAACTGCACACATTACCATGAGGATGACACCACGCTATTCATGAAGGATCTGCTCCCACGACCCAATCACCTTCCACTAGGCCCCGCCTCTAACTTTGGGGATCCCATTTCACCCTGAGATTTGGAGGGAACTGACATCTAAACAATATCAAGCAGAAATAAAGAAAACATTAATTTCTTAGACTTTTTTTTCTTAACCAGAGAGGGAGTCTTGAAGTCAAGCCTTTGAGACAAGCCTTTGAGACGAGCTTGCGTTTAAAATTTTTATTTTTTGACTCGTGTTCTCACCCTTGCCCAGACTGAAGTACAGCAGCATGATCACAGCTCACCACAGCCTGGGATTCCTGGGGTCAAGCCATCCTCCTGCCTCAGTCTCCCCAAGTGCTGGGACTACAGGCATATGCCACCATGCCCGGCTAAATTTAAAAAATGTTTTTATAGAGACGAGATCTCACTATGCTGCCCAGGTTGGTCTCAAACTCCTGCCTCAGCCACCCAAAGCGCTGGGATTACAGGCATGAGCCACCATACCCAGCTTAGCTTGCTTTTTTTAAAAAAAGAAAAAAATGTATGTATGCATATATGTGTGTGTGTTTAATTCTGGGAAAGGATCACAATAGACTATTAATTTAACTCCGTGGAGATAGGCAGTGAGTGTTCCAATTTCTAGGCAATGCCTGCCACAAATGACTCTGTTTAACAATAAATAAATAAATTCATCGATAAGCATGTATCCACACCACCACTGTTGAGAAAAACTGAGGAGTAGCCAGAGTGAGGTTTTATCTTTATTTGTTTGTTTTGCTTTGGGCAGCACATACGGCACGTTTTCATCGAGTTTCTTGGGGAGGATTTGTGTGTGCGTGTGTATGTGCGGCAAACCGTTGTCTGTTCTTTTGAAACTGTGTGGATTCTTTTCTGACCTGGGCTGGTTCACTTCTCCTTAGGCAGCCTGGTGGCTGCCTGATCCTGAGAAGTCATCATACTGATGCCAAACTTGGTATGGACATCTGGTTGGCGTAGCACACTGCAGCTCTGGGCTCCTGGGTTCAAGTGATGGCTCTGCCTCACCCTCCTGAGTAGCTGGGACTGTAGGAATGTAGCACTGGCTGTGTGGGTTCTTGGAGTGGTTGTGTTCAGGATACCTAGGTCTCAGATGGAGAGGACTTCAGGAAGTTTGTGGAGTATTCCCTTCACTTTGTGTGAGAGAATCCGTAAAAATCTATAAAGACAAACCAGTCTACACATGTGCGAAAATAACTATCCCTGAGTATACTGAAGTGGACTAGTATGATTCGTGATCCCCAGGTATCCTTGGGCTGAGAGTAAGCCATAAGGGCATGGGGACCCCTCAGGGCTCATGGTCCTGGGGAGAAAGTGCTCTTTATGGGATAAAGTGAGACTGAGTGAGGAGGGTGCCCCTCTTTCCCCAGGGGCTCTCATGGCAAAAGCCTGCACTCCAGAGAGAAGGTGGAAGAGCTGGACTTTGTGACACAGTGACAAGCTAGGAGACAGGAAGGGGACTCCTTGGACCCCCAGAGAAGAACTATTATGCAGGTTTACCTTTTCCACAAAGTTGATCTTACGAAAACTCCTGCAAGGCACTTCCGTGACAGGTCAGGCTTTTTAGAAAACAGATCCAACAGGTTGTGAGCATCTTGTTCGCTCAGCTGGGCGATCAGGTGGTGCGAAGGAATTTAATGACTTCTGAAGTACATAGGCCAGAGCTCCCTGGGTCACTTTCTCACCCCAAGTCTCTCTTCTCGTGGCTAATGGTTCTCAGTCTTGATCTCATCATCTACCATCATGCTTCTGTTGTCGTCCATGGCTAAGAGAACAGAATCCTGTTTCCCAGGTCTTTTCCTTAAAAGCCTTCAGTTCACAAGTCTGTAGTAGAAAATACGCAGAAAGAAAGCAAAAGAATCTGATGTATATCGATAAAAAGTTGATCATCTGTACTAGACACTTTGCTTATGTTTGTATTTACGCCTCTTGGCAATTCTGACACATAAATATCAGGATTCCCATTTTACAGATGAGAAAACCAAGGCTCAGAAAGGCTCAGTCATTTGCCTACATTCACCTATCTAATGGGGGGCAGACCGAGGCATTGAATCTAGAATTATCTTGCTCCAATTCAATTCTTTTTTTTTTTTTTGAGTTGGAGTCTCACTCTGTCGCCCAGAATGGAGTGCAGTGGCTGCTCCCGGCCACCGCAGCCTCGACCTGCCGGGCTCCGGCGATCCTTCCGCCTCAGCCTTCCGAGTAGCCGGAACTACAGGCGCGCGCTACCACGCCCGGCTGATTTTTTGATTTATTGTAGAGACGAGGTCTCGCTGCCCAGGCAGGTCTCGAACCCGCGGGCTCAGGCAATCCACTCACCTCAGCCTCCCAAAGGCGCGGGATGACAGGCTGAGCCACCGAGCCCGGCCCAATTCAATTCTTGTGTACCATCTCCCTGTGCCTCCTTCCAGGGCAATTTTGCCAATTCTCTCTGGATATGAGTGCAGGCACTTGGGTAGCATGCAGGAGCTGGATGGGTGTGCAGATGTGCAGGTAGCATGTGGGAGCAGGATAGGTGTGCAGATGAGCAGGTAGGAACAGGACAGGTATGCTTATGACAGGTAGGAGCAGAAAAGATGTGCGGACGTGCAGGTGGCATGCGGGAGGGAGAGGCAAGGTTGGAAGCATCTTGGTGAAGACTCATCTCCTGCCCTTTCCTGACTCTGCCTCCTCCCTTCCCCCGGCAATCTCCTGCCTCTGAAATAAGTCAAAACAAGGGATTTGTCCCTTGAGATCAAACCACTGATCCATCCAGCTCTGTTTCCTGCCTCTTCGGTTTGGCTGAGTCATGACACTTGAGCAGGAGGCAGCCCCTCAGGCGACCACACAATATTGCATATTGTAAATGGCATGAAAACAGACCGGCTGACCCCAGACCCACATGTGCCCCAAAGCAGCCGTTTTAATGAAGCAAACAGCCAGGTGAGGTCACAGACCAAATTCCAGGCATGTTTTGCCTGCACTGGCTTCAAGGGTCTCCTTGCATCTCACTGTCAGATTTATAGATACATCTGAATCTCATTTTTAAAATTCCAGCCTCTGAGCTTTGATATATTCCTTTCTAATACTTGTCTGCTGTGACCTGAGGAGAAAAGAGGGACATTAGCATCTATCTGCCTTGCAGTTAAGGCACACAGAAAAGGAACATTTTAAACAATCTTTAAAATTAGCTTAATCACATTTATAACATTGACATCTTAGGGTACAGAAAGAAAAACAGCAATTTATTGAAAAAATTTTTTAAACGTTTCAGATGGATCAGTTTGTATTCAATGCCCTGGCTTTCCTGCTATCTCTAAATTAATTCCCCTCCATGCAAGCCTGCTGACGGCTGCTAAAAGCGAGCGAGATCTTATGCTCTCCCAGGGCTAAAGGCTCACCAACAAGGCAGGTCACAAGAGCCCCGTTGGCAGCTGGGCTGGCAGAGTTTCTGTCAGATGCGAAAGAAGCAGGATCTCAAAGGACCTAGTGTCCCAGGAGGCACTCAGCACTGACTCTGAGAGTGTCAGTCTGGGAACATGACCAGAAACAGAGGACCCACGTCCGATGTGGGGCTTGCATGGGTATGGAAGCCATAACCCAGGGCCAGATCCCAATGACCTAGGGATTAAACATCCAAGCTGCAGGTCCCTATGGTGACTAGGCTAGCGGTTGCCCCGCTGCCTCTGAGGTGAGGCCTTTGTGCCAGACACCCAGCCAGCTGGGGACAGGCTAAGATCTCCTGCAGGGTGTCAGCCTTAGGTGGGCCCAGGAACTTGATATTGCCAGTGCAGTTGTAGGACTGAGTCCTTTAAACTAACTAACTAAATTTTCCCCCGACTCCTTTGTTACCTAATGTGTGAATTTTGGTTTATTCCTTTCCCATCCCTCTTGCACTTAGTTTTTCTTTTTCGCTGAGGCTGAATGGAGTCTGGCCCACAGAAGCCATGCAGAGTTGGTTCAAAGAGAAGCAATACTCTCCTTTCCCTCTTGCCTTCTTTAAATGGCATTTGAACACAAAAAGTGGATCTCAGGATCTTGCCTGGCACTTTTCTCAGATTACCAGGATTGCAATACAATGGCCGAACTTCAGAGGAATCCTTGGGTGAGTCGACTTTCAAGCTCTTCCCTGAGAACTGACAGGAGGCCCATGGATTCTCCTCCAACCCGGGCATCTGGAGTGCAAATGGAGCCCCAGGTTAGCCCCTCGGGGGTGAGAAGAAGGGCGGATTTGTCCTCCGGAGTGGTGGTCAGGAGTTCAAGTTGATTACATTGGCGTTTCTCTTTGGAAAGTTGCAAAGCATTGACATTAAAATATCCTCCCTGTTAATTAAGAGTTTTAATATAACGGGGGGTAAAGAACTTTAATGAGCATCACGGCACCCTGGTTGCTGGATTAATGACTAAGCAAAGGGGTCTCAGGCTCCAGGCTTATCTCCCATTAGGCATCTCTGAGCTGGCAGGAGGAGCAAACTGACAAGAATCACCGTGGAAATGATTGAGTTTCTCAAGCAGCCTGTGTTATTTTAATTAGGCTGGGATATTGAGAACATGGTGCATTGATAAACCAGAGAAATAATGAAGGTTGTTTCTTCTCTCCTCATCTCTTTCCACCTCCCCTCAAATGAAGCAATTATTTCCCTGACCTCAGGAACTGCATTTCAAAGAGGTCTGAAGACAGGCTTAGGCCTGCTGCTCTGGTAAATTCTGTGGTGCCCAATTACTGACCTCAGGAGTCAGCATTCTGAAGATTAGAGTCACGGGGAGTTTGCCTCACAGACTCACTTCTAATAATATACCTTCCACGCAGACACCATTAACCTGCCTTTTCCAGTTAGCCAATAAGGTACGTCGAAGGGCAAAATTGTTATCAGCTCTCTGAGGGTCAGGCCCCCGGCTCTAATTAGAAACAGGGGCATCTGTAAGGGAAAGTAATAAAAGCACCCAGTGAGTCAAAGCTGACAGTGAACTGAGGCAAGGTGAGAAGTCATTCCTTCAGTCTTGGAATCTCCAGGAAGAATACATCTTTGGTGTGAAAGAATCCCAGCTCGCTGAGGCCATCCAGCTCTTAAAACTTAGCTCTTATTTTTCTTGAACATCTTATTCTTATAAGCCAGTGATATTGGTCACATTGATCTTATTTAAGTGTTACTGAAGACACAGTAAATCTCTCTCCTTGCCCCAAACCTGGCGGCCTCAATCAATTACTTGAATTAAATGAACATTCACTGAGAGTCCAATACCACTTGGGGGGATAGCTGACCTTTCCCCATGAAGTTCTCTGAAAGAACTGAACCCTAATGCCCAAGGCCTCTGCAGTTATGTCTCGACATTTTTCCTGCCCATCTAGAATGATAAATCAATGTGCTGTCCATGGAAGGATCGAGAAAATAGGGTTTAATTTCCTCAGGTGACCTCCATTGACAAAGGCTGGGTCATGGAGACAATTTCTGTCCTCCCACGGGTCCTGTTCTAGCAGGAAGACAGGTACGAGGCCAGTGAGGAGCAGGAAGGACGATGAAGCCTGGGGTGGGGGTGTGCTGCTTTTTTTTTTTTGAGTTAGAGTCTCACTCTGTTGCCCAGACTGGAGTGCAGTGGCCGCTCCCGGCCACCGCAGCCTCGACTCGCTGGGCTCCGGGGATCCTTCCGCCTCAGCCTTCCAAGTAGCTGGAACTATAGGCGCGCGCTACCATGCCCAGCTAATTTTTTGATTGATTGTAGAGATGAGGTCTCGCTGCCCAGGCGGGTCTCGAACCCGTGGGCTCAGGCAATCCACTCACCTCAGCCTCCCAAAGGCGCGGGATTACAGGCTGAGCCACTGAGCCCGTGCGCTGCTTTGGGAGCAGCTCGTGCGGTCAGGGAGGGTAGGGCGGTCAAGGGAAGCCTTCCTAAGGGTGCCACAGTTAAATCTCCTGTCTTGAGGAAGTGTTGGAACTGGCGGGAAGACGGAAAAAGGCATGTCTAGGAAGGGGGAGGAATGCGATAGCTTGACTGAAGGCCTGAAGGGACTCAGAAGAGGTTTATTCCTGAGTGGACGTTTTGGTGACCAGCGGCACGTAGTCTTTTTAGCATGACACACAGCAGATGCTCAATACATACTTGTAGAGTGTCGGGGGAAGACTGGCAATGACAAAGAAGGGGTTTGGGAAGGGACAAGTCTGGAGAGGTGAGTAGGAGCGTCATCAACCACCTTAAACCATGTGGGCTTTATCCTAAAGGTACCAGGAGCTGCTAGAGAATCGTGAAAGTGATTATGCAGCTTCTGAGTCATATGTGAGGAGGATGAGAGGGTATATACGGACAATCTTTACTGGAGAGCAAGTCTTTAAATTAGCTGATGAAGAATAGGCATGGAGGTTCTCTTCTCTCTGTCTCTGGCCTCTCTGTCTCCTTCCCTCTTCTTCTCTCCATCCTTTTTCTTATGTCTCTGCCGCACTCCAGGATGCTGGCCTCAACCCTGGGGTCCTGTGGTTTGGGAGAAAGGTCCAGGTTCTTCACATTCTACAACACAGCATCTCTAAGACACCTCTTTCTTCCTGTAGCATAATTTTGATATGCTATTATTCTTGGGAGCTTTATTCAACTTTGTAACGATTCTACACCTGCTCTCCTGCCATTTCTCATCTTGCCAAATGTCCCAGGGAAATAACGGTAGTTGTATTAGGGTGTTAGGAGTAGTGGGAACTTTTCTCAATGTTGCTGCTAATATGAGCAAGTTAGCTTTATTTTAAATATTCATCTTATAATGAAAAGCAAGGTAGTGATGAGTTATTTTTCCCTTTATTGTGGGACTTTGCTCTCTCTCCAATGCTTAGGAAACTGGGCTTTTATAACATTTACATTATATTTCTTGCGTCTCTTAGATTCCAACATACGCTAAGACTTAGAGGATGGTTTTACACTGGGCCCCTTGGTAGGGGAGGTGTATCTGGGAGGACTGAAGGGAGCAAGGTCTGGGCCCTCACAGCCCCAGCTTCATCCCTCGCATTGCCCTCAGGGTCAGATTCCTCTAGAACCAAGGATTCCACAGTTGACCAAATGTTGAAACCTTCTGCTCGAGAGAGTAGCTCAAGGCTGACAGCCTAGAATTCAGACAGGACCCACTAAAGGCCAGCACCACCGAGAGTGTATTGTCTGGGGGAAAGCGCTCATGGGGGTGGGTACCTTGGAGTCACTGCTGCTGGATTCTAAGGACCTGTAGTGATGCCTCACCTTTCTTTTGGGAATCCTCAAGGCAAACCACCTGAAAGATTTAAGAGATGAATCAAACGGAGCAAATTAGCCAGCATTTATTGGCATCTCCTAAGAATCGACTGAAACCTTTATGTGTGCTATCTCACTTACCTCTTTCAGAAACTGTAGGAGAAAGGCTTGAGGAAGAAGACAAACATTATTGATTCCAAGTCCAAGGAGTTTCTAATGGAGCCCAGATGAGCCATAAAGAAGGTGACCTTAAATTCCTTAATTTGAAGTGACTATTGATTCTAAAGCTCAAGTTGGAAACAATGTCTCCAAACATTCCAACTTGCCATTGATAGGATCATTAACAGTATTAATAGATGCCATAAAACTAGACTGTGGACATTCTAGAATGGAGAGTTTTGCTTGTTTGTTTTGTTTTGTTTTTTGAGTCGGGGGTCTCACTCTGTTGCCCAAGTGGCATGATCACGGCTCACCTCAGCCTCCAACTCCTGGGCTCAGGTGATCCTCTGCCTCAGCCTCCTGAGTAACTGGGACTATAGGAGTGCACCACCATGCTGGCTAATGTTTTGTAGAGACAAAGGTCTCGCTATGTTGCTCAGGTTGGTCTTGAACTCTGGGGCTCAAGCTATTCTCCTGCCTTGGTCTAGCAAAGTACTGGGACTACAGGCATGTGCCACCATGCCCAGCTAATTTTTTAACTTTTTTGTAGAGATGAAGTCTCATTATGTTGCCCAGGCTTGTCTCAAACTCCTGGGCTCAAGGCAATCTTCTGGCCTCTGCTTCCCAAAATGCTGGGATTATGGGCATGAACCACTATACTTGGCCTTGTTATTTTTCTTGGAAGCTACAATGTCTGATGGTAGGTAAACATTCCTTTACAGCTGATCACTTTGTGAAGTGTTTCTGCATCCATGCAACTAATTCAGCTTCCCAAACACATTTCCCAAATCAAGAAGCCTGAAGCCCACCTGGACAGAGCCTTTCTTCACGGTGGGAGGAGCCCTCCCACTGCTATGTTCCTGCTTGTTTCTTGGGCATAGGTTGCCCTCTTCACCTTGTCAAATCTTATTCATCCTCAAAGGTTTATTGAGACTGTCATGTTCTTCTAAAGCATTTCCTGATTCGCCTCTTCCACTTCCCTTTCCTTGCATAGTCAGATGGGATTTTCATCATCTTTGATGAAAACCTGTGCTTGTAATTCTTTAATGGTGCATATTTTTCTTCCTTTTTAATCTTCCACTTTCGTGGCTTTAGGAAATTACTAAAAATGCTTATTGCAATACAGTTATGCATTGTTTAACAATGGGGATACATTCCAAGAAATGTGTTGCTAAGTGATCTTGTCACGGTGCGAACTTCGTAGAGTGTACTTACACAAACTTAGATGGTGGTGCTTACTACACACCTAGGCTACATGGTACGGCCTATTGCTCCTAGGCTATAAACCTGTACACCGTATTACTGTACTGAATACTGTAGGCAATTGTAACACAATGGTATTTGTGTATCTAAACATAGAAAATTATAATGTGTCATATTAGAACATTATAATGACTCCAATGTCAGGGGATGACAGAAATTTTTCACCTTCATGATAATCTTATGGAACTTCCAAAGTATATGGACTCTATTGTTGACCAAAACATTGCTTCCCCTGTAAGCAGTATGGTAGGAGTGTGGATCTTCAGTCTCTGAGGCTGGAGACCAGAAGACAGAGGAGAACTTTCAGTTGCTTTGAGCTTCAGGTAATTATCTAAAAGGCAAAAAACAGAAGCAATAGATCTTCCAAAAATTACCTTCCGCTCCCCATGTCTTTTCCCTTACAGTGTTGAAAGAGTATTTCCGTGCTAGTTTTGAGTTAAAACATCATCTTTTATTGTACATATTTTATTCTATTATACTCTAGTAGATGATCTTCCTGGAAAAGAGGACCTTGAAGTCTCTATTGTCTCTGAATCATCCACCTGAATGCCTGGTACAAGTTTAGTGGTCAAACCTTTTGAAATGAATTGCTCCTAATAATCCCTATCAACCTGACATTTCTCAACCAGTGCTCTTTCTCCTTATTCTTATTTCTACTTTTTTTCCCCCAGCTAGTCACATTTTAATTAGCAAATAGAAAACAGTGAGGCTATATCTTTAAGATTCTTTGGCAAACAGAGACTATCTTGAAAATCAAAATGGGGTAGAATTGAGGGAAGATACCTATCTCTCTGGGCACAGTTCCATTTCTTTTCTTACATCACAAGGTGTGATTCACTGGGGACGGAGGACATAGATTCTTTCCTCCTGCCACCCTGTGACGAACTTCAACGTGGTGGATTTGTGCAGGTTTTCTAAAAAGTTCAACACTCTTGACCACTTCTGTAAAGATGGCGATAAGATTCTGCCTGCCTTTTGATTGAGTGTGACTCACTTCTGTGATCAAGTCTAAAGTTGCTTCTGACCGCCTCTCCCCTCCATTTCTGCCTTCTCTGTTTTTCTTGAAAGCAGATGTGGAATTCTTAGTAGACACTGAGTCTTTCTTTATATTAGTAATGTCTGAGTTTTAGTGACCATGGAGAAGTGCACATTGGTCAGAATGGCAGTAGGGAGATAGGTCCAAGGGGAATTCTTCCAGAATGCTTAAACATGGCTCTGCCTCTGGAATCTGAGCTAACACATTGGGGTCTTCAATTTACAAATTTTCCCTGGTCAAAAAGTAAAACGTCCAGCAAGCCTAAAAGTATGCTCAGTAGCCATATTAAAGTTCTCATAAATCATTTGTAGGATGCAAAGTAAACATGCCTGGCCCTTTGTATTTTAGTTCTTGGCATAGAGCTCCAATCCAGCTGGTCTCATGTCTGCACGGGTGTTTTTCCCAAACATGCACATTCCTTTCTATGTGATCCTTAAAAAAAAAAAAGAATCCCTAACTGTCTGTCCTGTGTACAGCTGCACACGTGGCATGCCTGGTCCATCACCTGCTGTATAATATCCTACCACTCAGAAGGCAAATAGTACGCATGTGCTATCTTTACCTAGAAAAAGCTTCTTGTGGGTACATTTTCAAACAATCGTGGATCCACTTTCAAAGGTTGCTTTCAATTCTGTTGATGCAACGTAAGAGTAGGAGTTGGCAAACCATAGCGATGATTGCTTTTGTGTGCCTCACAGACTCAAAACGGTTAATAAAAGTTTTTAAAAATCCAAAGATAGGCCAGGCATGGTGGTTCAGCCTGTAATCCCAACACTCTGAGAGTCCAAGGTGAGAGGATTGCCTGAGCCCGAGGGTTCGAGACCAGCCTGGGTAATTTAGTGAGAACTCGTCTCTACAATAAATCACACAAAAAAATTAATCAGGCGTGGTGGCACGTGTCTGTAGTTCCAGCTACCTGGAAAGCTGAGATGGAAGGATCACCTGAGCCCAGCAGGTCATGGCTTCGATGGCCGTGAGTGTGCCACTGCACTCCAGCCTGGGTGACAAAAGTGGAATTCTAACTTCAAAAAAAAAAGCAAAGATAATATTTAGTGATGTGTGAACATTTTATAAAATTCAAACTTCAGCGTCTATAAATAAAATTTTATTGGATCCCAGCCAAGCCCATTTATTTACATATTATCTACACTTGCGTTCACACTACAGTGTCAGAGGTGATTCCTTCCAGCAAAGGCTTCTGAAAGAACTTGCTGAGCCCTGGTTGAAATCATGGAATCTGGGTCATGCTCATATAAAATATAAGCATAAAATATCAAATCATATTTCTGTTTTGAATTCTGACTCTGCCACTTACAGTGCGAAACCTCTAAGTTTTTCTTATCTCTAAATTTTTTTGGTCTGTATTATAGGTGTAGAATATGATCCACTTCATTGTTTTTTTGTGAGAATTGAATGGCGTCTGGCCAGGCACAGTGGCTCACGCCTGTAATCCCAGCACTTTAGGAGGCAGAGCGGGGAGGACTGCTTGAGTCCAGGAGCATGAGACCATCCTAGGCAACATAGTGAGACCTCTTTTCTACAAAAAAATTTTAAAAAGTAGCTGGGTATGGTGGCATGCGCCTGTAGGCCCAGCTACTTGGAAGGCTGAGGCAGAAGGCTCACCTGAGCCCAGGAGGTCAAGGTTATCAGGTGCCATGATGGTGCCACTGGTCTTCAGCCTGGGTAACAGAGTGAGATCCTGACTCAAAAACAAGCAAGCAAGCAAGCAAACACACAAATAAAAAAACTCAGCATTTCAAGAATTGGGTGGCATTAATTTGGGCTTTTCCAGCTCTCTATTCTCCCCAGATGTCCCATTGTGGGAATGCTGCTCCTTCCTCATCAGGCCCAAATTTTCAAATAAGAGACTTTGCAACGTTGTGGACTTAACTGGTATTTGGATTCAGTGAACAACAGTATCAGTCTTTGGGGTGTGGTTTCCCATCAGCTCAACTCTTAAGAAGATAAGAAGCATTTTAAGCGCTCATCGAAAAGTCATGTGAGTTGTTTTTTTTTCATGCCTGGGGGTGAGAATTCCGAGCTTGCATTGAGTAGCTTTAATTCATCCTGTGCCTTCAGAAGTAACTCTCACTACTTATATGGGTTGATTCTCAACTCTCTCAGATCACAGATAAGAATCCCACTTCTTTGTGCCGGTCTCAGCGTGATAATCGCATTTCTTTCATTGTACTTTTTGGTACTTTGTTGTCAGCTATGGTTGTTTGCTTGTATGCAACTGAAATCCAGTATGGTAAAGAATGAAGTGTCTGTTGGAGGAAAACTAAGTAACTAACAAAATTAGAGGAAGAAATAACAAACTGCCCATAGGACCTTAAGGAGGAGCCAGGGACGTAGGGATGTGAGGGCACAGACCTCGTAGACTGTCTCTTTGAGATGTTGCTATCAGGTAACTCACCTCCATCACTGTTGTCCCTACGATTTAGGGAAAAGATCTTAGCATCTGAGAGAACAAATCTGATGGTTCACTCATGTGGTCAGGAGGGAGGATCTTGTCATTGAAATCTCTTTAACTTTACAGTGACTTGGTGAAGTGAGATGCCCAGTGGTCTAAAATTAGTGACATCAGCCTCATTCTAACCTCTTTGAATTCTTTGCTGGTGGTGGATAGAGGAGAGGAAGAAGGGGGATATTATTCTAATTTTCCTTAAATTTTCTAAACTACAAAAGCCAGATAATAATACTCATTTTACTCTTTTGTTGTAAAGTTAAATGAAAAAATATATGGAGAGTGGTTTATTCCATGCTAGGTGCACAGTGAGCAAGTGTTGACTTGTACCTTTTATCCAACTTATGGTTTTCGGCATACATTTCCCTAATATAACAATATTTTCTCATCAGAAGCTGTGCTGTCAGCTCCAAGGACTTGTCATCTAGAACCCCATTCTTGTTTCTAGGAAGGAGTCACAGCAGAAATTGCAGTCAAGGATAAAGGGGCGGATCAAAATCATGAACTTCACAGCAGCCTGGATGGACTTAGAATCTATAATACTGAGTGACCTAGCACAGAAACAAAGAACCGAGGATCACGTGTTCTCACTCATAAGCGGATCTTGAACAACTATCGTAATACTATAAGGAAAGGATTGGCAGTAGTGGGAATCTGCCGGGGGATGGGGAGCACACTTCATCCACAAGGGTACCTGCATAATGAACGTTTGTATACCTAACCCTGAATTGTACCCCACATCTTTAAAAACAAACAGACAAACAAATAAAACAATGAAACTCATTCATTACTCTTTGCACAAATTGCTTAGGTTCCTGTCAAGGCTGTCTGTACACCTGGTCAGCAGCTATTATTTGACCTTTTTATAAGTTCGGTTGAAATTAAAAAAAAAATCAAGGCTGAGTTCTCTTCCTGTTTTTAAGTTTAATTCAATTAATTTTTAAGTGGATTGAGCATTGACTGCAGGTGGAACTCTATGGGAGAGGCATAAAAGGGGAATTCTTTACTAAAAAGAGTGAAGACACTGTCCTTTCACTACGATACAACTCCAAGGATAGGAAGAGGAGGTATTAGCCTAAAGCAGGTAGAAGGCAGCTGGCTTTCGGGGTTACTGGGCTACAGAGACTGGTGAAAGATCACAGAGATTATAAAAATGTCCTGTGGTTCTATCTGAATATGACATTATTGAGAAGATACTTTTTTGCTGTGTCTGTTGACATGAAACCACTCAAGTGTGTTTTACTCATGTAGTCTGAGCGTATTTACTGTCCAAACAGTGGGTAAAAAATAATATCCAACTTGTTGTCTCTGTGTGCACTTCATAACATCAAGATTTCACATGTTTGAGAATCTTGACCTCAGCTCTATTTCATGAATCACTTTAGAGAATAAGAATAAATTAAGTGGTAAACATACATGCCAGCAGAAATACATCTCTGGGCTTTTTGTTCCATATACATTTTCAATAATACTGACTCTAAAAAAACTGTGGCAAGTGAGAGCATTTGGTTTATCTTTGTGCTCTAAAAATCAAGGTTGCTCTGCACACGTCTAGTATCTTCCAACAGTGCTTATTGGATTAGAGTTAGTGTATTCTTCCTTTTATATATATATATTTTTAACTTTGGGGAATCACTGAAGGCCTCCCTTTTGTGGCACCCATAAAGATATCATTTTAAAAATGATTTTTAAACTTTTTTTTTTGAGTTGGAGTCTCACTCTGTCACCCAGACTGGAGTGCAGTGGCTGCTCCCGGCCACCGCAGCCTCGACCTGCTGGGTTCTTGGCGATCCTTCCGCCTCAGCCTTCCGCGTAGCCGGAATTACAGGCATGCGCTACCATGCCCGGCTGATTTTTTGATTTATTGTAGAGATGAGGTCTCACTGCCCAGGCGGGTCTCGAACCCGCGGGCACAGGCAATCTGCTCACCTCAGCCTCCCAAAGGCGCGGGATTACAGGCTGAGCCACCGAGCCAGGCTGTTAAACTTTTTACCACTGAAATTATTTAGCTATTTATTACAGTGTTTTTGAGGGGGCTCAAAATAATAGTAAGCAATAGTATGAAATAATAGTACCTGAGTACAAAAAATTAAGAAGCATCATTTTTCAGGCACCTTATACTAGCTGGTTTGGTTCTCTGCTATAAAAACTATGACTAGATAAGCAAAACACCAACACTTAGTAGTTTAAAACAACCATTTTGTTTTGCTTATGGTTTTGTGGGTCGGGATTTGGGGATGGCATGGCTGGGTGGTTTATGGGTGCTCCACATGGTGTTAGCTTGGGACAGCTGGAGTGGGGTTCTATTTCCAAGATGGCTTCTTCACTCACATATCTCACTCCTCTGTGCTCTTTGGCACATGGCGTTTCATCCATCTAGGGTCACTCCCCATGGTACGAGCTCTTCACAGCAAGGTTGTCTCAGGGCAGTTGTACTTCCCTCATGGTACCTAGCTTCTAAGAGGCAGAAGCAAAAACTGCCAGGTCACTTAAGGACTATGCCCAGAACTGGTACAGTATCACTTCCTCCATATTCTTTTGGTCAAAGCAGACCCATGGCGTGCTCAAGTTCAAAGGAGTGGAGGAATAGACTTCACCTCTTCAAGAAGGGGTATCAAAGACACTTTGGAGAGGCGCACGTGGGGTGGGGGTCATCTTTGTCACAGCCATCTTTGGAAAAGAAAGACCACATGCCACATCAGGGCATGTTTAAGATACTTTCTCTGAATTGTACACTCTTAATGCCTTTCAGTAATTTAGGAAGTAGTCACTAGTATCACTCCCATTCTGCAGCTAACAAAACGGAATGCCATGGCATAGTTAGATAACTGGCCCAAGGGGACACCGCTTGCAAAAGCCATATTTTACTTAAATAATGAAGAATCTGATTCCCAGGTCCAAACTCTTTACCACTGTATCTTCCTGTCTCTCGCACTAGATGCGTCAATCCTGAGCCCGTACGTGTTCTTGTATAAAGAAGAAGGTCTAGTAGTTGTTTTAAAGCCTCTCCTTTGCATGTGAGACACATCTATGAAGGGAGACCCCCAAACGATCTGGAATCTATTTTTAAAAATTGTCTATTTGCTTTTAACTGTTTAAACTTCAGACACGTCAATTTTGATGCCTTTGAGTGCTTCTGCTGTTATTTGTTTCCCTTCTTCCACGTTGGCAGCATGTTGCCCTTTGAGTATTTTTTAATCTAGGGAAACAAACAAAAGTGACTTGGGATGAAATTAGGTGAAGGGGGAAGGTGGGGCACCGAGGTCATGCCCCTTGTGGTCAAAAACTGC
The DNA here is from genome assembly GCF_000164805.1 of Carlito syrichta. NCBI lineage: Eukaryota > Metazoa > Chordata > Mammalia > Primates > Tarsiidae > Carlito > Carlito syrichta. Next base: position 471,382 of record NW_007247357.1, read on the forward strand.
TGAACACTCAGTGGGTTTTTTTGGTGTGGGCAGATGTGGTGTGGAGAGGTGAACCAGTCACCTGTTTGCCACAACTTGGGTTGTTTCTTCTGCAAATCATGATGTAACCTTCTCAAAACTTCCAGATAAAAACTTTGATTGACTATTTAATCCCGGGGAATCAATTCCAAGCGTACTGCAAGGGGGCCCGGTCTCCAAAAGATAATTCTGGGTTTTTTTTAGGGGGGGGGTCTCCCCTTGTATTTAGCAATTCGAAAATAGATAGAAATATGACTCAGTGAACTTTTCCCCTTCAAGGAGCCTGAGGTATGTAGTAGGAAGAACACCAGTGTTGGAGATGGAACTGGTGGGGACTATAGCTCTACCCTCTGCATCTGTGTAAGCTGGGTAGTTGGTCAACCTTTCTGGATATTCGCATCTTTAAAAACAGGACAAGAGCTACTCCCTTCAAGTGTCTTTGTGAGGATTAATGAGAATACGTAAGGATGATACTGAGTACAGCCTGAGCAGAGAAGCCACACAGTACGCATTAATTCCTGAAGCATATGAATTCAGGAGTGTGTAGATGTTGATTCTTCCTGTTCCCCTAAAATGAATCTCATCCTGTTTTTTACATTCTGGTGAGGGAGATGCAGCTTGTCTTGTTATTCTCTTCACTGTACTGTGACTCCGGGTTCAGCTTCTGGAGATCTTCTCCCAGGCTGTGTTTTTTTCTTTACTTCCCCCTAACATTAGCTTCAGTTAAGTCAATTCAGAGACTGCGTGTTTTAGAGTGTGAAGAAAGAGTACCGCAGTAAATATCCTTATAAGACTGTCATTGGCTCATTTTTATATGTATATTTACAAAATGACTCGCTGGGCCAAAAGGAATGCATTTTTGTAAAATTGATAAATTCTGCCAAATGCCCTCCTGTAGACTTTTATCAATTTATAATCCCCCAACAATGTACAAGAGGCCTGTTTTTCATCTCTCTGCCAAATGTGTGACTTGAAGTTCTTTGATCTTTGCCAAATTAGTCAGTGAAATATGGTATCTCACTGTAACATAATTGGCATTTTTCTTATTATGGGTGATGTTGTTTGCCTTCTCATGTGTATAACAATGATTTGTATTTCCTTTTCTGTGAACCATATTGTTGCCAACAACTTTCTGTTGAAATATATAACATACATATATATATAAAATTTGCTTTTGATATACTTTTATATTGAGAAAATTAGCATTTTGCCTGCACAAGTAAACATTTTTCTAGCTTTTGCATGTGAGTTTGTTGTGTATGGTGTTTTGTTAAGCAGAATTTTAACATTTTTATATAGCCAAGTTTTGTGTTTCTTTTTGGACCCTGAGTTTTTTGTCATACCTAGAAAGATTTTTCTCCGTTCCAAGATTATAAAAACGATCCCCCGCGTTCTATTTTATAGTTTTTATGAATCATGCAAAAATTTTCCGATGAAGGGAACTTTGTAAAATAAGGAGAATTCACATAAAAATCTGGATTCTCTGGGAGATCTACAGCTCTGGCCTGCACTCCCCACATGGAAACAATTGGCTGGAGGTGAGGGGCAGCCCTGCCCCCTTGGTCAGAATCAGTTTGCTCTGCCTTGCCAGGGTCCCTACCTTGCCCTTTGTACTCAGTGGCATTCCAAGCAAGGCGTCCTAGGCAATTAAGCTTGCCGCTTCTGAATTAGAGCCTTATGTGAGGTTAGGGGGCGGAAGGGCTGAACTGATGAAAGAGTTGGGTTCTCTCTGCATAGCAGTCTGTCTTCTGTAAGTTTCCCATTTCTCTCCATTTTAATGCTATCATGTGTGCTTCCAAATATGGGGTGCATGCTCATATCCTGGAAGTAGACAAAGCCATCAAGCTAATGTTGCACATCTTGCCAAAGCACAGGGCGACTTTGAAGTTGGTGTGATGATAGCGGTATGCAATTTAACTGGTAAATTATTCCAAACGTTGTTTAAAACAGCCATGTATTTAATTTGGAATATAAGTCAGTGTGTTTTAAAATTCCAGAATCATGGGGTACATATGAGGATTTGTTACTTTGGTATGCACCAAAAATGTGAAAAAATGAACATCACTAAACATCAGATCAATGAACGCTAAAACTATAATGAGATACCATCTCACACCGATCAGCATGGCTACTTCAATCAAAATTATTAAAGCAATATTTGAGTGATTTTTTCCTAAAATTAAAAAAAAGCTCTAGTTATATCCCCAGACCCCACGAATGTAGTTACTCTACTCTGATGTTAGGATCACTTAGGCGTCTGTTTGACGCCATTGGATAATAAATGATGTAACAAGATTAAATATAGATAAATTACATTGACAACTCAAGTCTTCCTGCACTTTGTGTAATCATCTTATTTCAAGTAGTTGATGTTAGGCTGGTGCTCTGTCAATTTGAATTTTCAAGTAAAAATGAAGTTATTTGGGTCATAAAACCAGAGAGGTTTTTGGAATTAAAGTTTCCTTTTGACAACTGTATATTCATCAAAAGGAAATATTCTTAAGTGTGAGGAAAGGAGTAAAAATGAGAAGCCAAGAGGTCTGTTGTTTCCGTAAGTTTTAGCAGAATTTTATTCAAACAATAGAGAATAGATTGATTTCAAACAGCAAACTGTTAAATCTTTAATGTGTGCATGGAATTGCTAGCTGAGAAAAATAGAGTAGCTTGAGTACTTATAATCTGGTGGGGGAAAAAGAATGACCCCCTAAATAAATAATGGTTTTAGCCAGAAAACACTGTAGACTCTGTATACGTATCCCTTTCCATGTGCAGTGCGCTTAAAATGATGGATGAAATAAGTTTTAAAATAAAACATTTAAAAAGTATAGCTGAGCTGTCAGTAAAGAAAACGCCGAAGGCAAGAAATGATGAGAAAACACTTTTTTTTTTTCTTTTGGCCTGGGTACATTCACCAATGTTTGGTGGTCTACAGACCTGATATTAATAGACTACAGCATTGAAGTCACAGGTCAAGCTAGAACCCAAACAGAAATCTGATTGGAGAACTCCATTAAAAACAGGGCCCTAAAAAGTAACACGCACAATGGGTGAACTAGAAAGCTCACCTCACAAAGAAGACTTGACTGTTTTGGATTTTTCTCTGAATGATATTAAAAAATGAAAAGGAAATAAAAGAGCCTCATATGAGAATTCCTCATCACAAGCCTAAATTAACTTGTGTTTGGAGGCTATAATTCACCTTATCTCAGTAGTCTTAACAAAATTCCAAGACAAAAATTTAGTAGAAAATGGTTCTGGGTTGATAAGTGCCTGCAGGCAACTGGTGAAAGTAAACAGATTCTTTTTTGAGGAATGCATTTTAAACACAGTTCTCAGAATATTTCCATAGATAAAGGTCAAAAAGGAATATGCGCTCATGATAAAAGAGTGTTTTTTTCCTTCTTTTTTCAAATATTAAAAAAATTTTTATTATAAAGATGTGGGGTACAATTCAGGGTTAGGTATACAAATATTGATTATGCAGGTACCCTTGTTGATGAGGTATGCCCCTCTGTCCCCTAGCAGTTTCCCTCAACTGCCAATCCCACCCCCCACTGACAGTTTCAAAAAAGATACCTACACACGTACGTTTCTTGTACTTCTACTCACAATAGCAAAAACATGGACTCAACCATGTTGTCCACTGATGCTGGACTGGATAAAGAAAATGTGGTACATAAACACGATGGAATATTATGCAGTCATAAAGAAGGACAAATATAGGGACTTTGCAGCAACTTGGATAGATTTGGAGTCGATCATATTCAGTGATTTACACAGAAACAAAGAACAGAGTACCACATGTTCTCACTCATTATAGTATTATAATCTCGAACTATTATAATACTATAAGAAAATATTTGGCAGTAATGGTAAAAGAGTGTTTTTAGCAATCACTAAACATACAAGAAAATTGGACACCATGAGAAGCAGCAGAAAAACAACAAGAGTAGAATCAGATTTGTAAGAACTGCAGAATCATCAGGTATAGACTGGACAATAAATATACTTCACACATTTAAGTAAATGAATGAGGATACTAAAAGCATGCAAAAGAAAAAAACCTATGAATATTATTAATATTGTGAATTATGAATACACATGGTGTAATGGTGAACACTCTGGACTCTAAATATTGACGAGGTAGATTTTTAAAATAAGATCAAATAAGATTTCTATAAATAAAAAATATATAATATGAAAATTTAAAACTAGTAGGTGACTAGCAAACTGAAAACAGCAAAAAAGAAAATTAATGAACTGGAAGACTGAAGAAATTCCCCCCCCAATAGCATAGAAAAATAAAAAAAGAAATGTACAAAAAAGAATTTAGACATGGAGAATTCAGCAAGAAAGTTAATAAGTATTAAACTGAAAACTTAGAAAAATAAAATGAAGAAAACTGGAGCAAAATAATATTCAATGAGGGAGTAGCTGAGAAGTTTCCTCAACTGATGAATAATTCCAGTGTTTAGACTGAGAAAGCTCAAGGAATTTCAAGCAGGATTAAAATAAAATCTCATCCGAAAACATCTCAGTGAAACCACAGACCACCAAAGACAAAGGGATGATTCTGAAAGCAACCCAGAAAAAGAAAAAGCAACCAGAGAGAAAATAAGTTATCCACAAAAGCATGTTCACTAGATTGACAAATAACTTCTCAATAGCAACAGTGAAAGCCAGAAGAAAATGAAGTAATATTCCTCAACCTACAGGAGAAAAAATAATTGATGATAAACAAATATAGAATTAAATATCTAGTAAGGGTAGCTTCCAAAATAAAGTCATTTTTAGATTAAAAAAAATAAGCAACCAAATGGCAAAAACCTGAAAGGGTTTACTATGAATAGTTCCCTATTAATATCTAAAAACCATATTTCAGGAAGAAAAAAAAAAAAGGGAGCCCAAAAGGAGCACTTGAGAAGCAAAAAATGAATAAATAATACAGTGTACTTGTGGGTAAATATAAACACATACTGCATAAAAATTAAAAATCTATCTTATGGGTATATAAAATCAACACAACAATAAAATCCTCAAATACTTAACATATATGTCAGAAGACTTGTTATCAGTGTTTAAGTTCTCTAAGTTTTATATGTTTTCAAAGGAAAGTAAAAATATTGATTAGCATCTACTATTTTATTTTATTTTATTTAGACGAGGTTTCTCTCTCCCTCTGACTATGCTGGAGTGCAGTGGCACAATCACGGCTCACAGCAGCCTCAAAGTCCTGGGCTCAAGGGATCCTTTCACCTGAGTAGCTAGGACTATAGGTGTACATGATCACACCTGGTTATTTATTTTCAAATTTTTTTGTAGAGATGGGGTCTTACTATGTTGCCCACACTGGTCTCAAACTTTTAACTTCAAGTGATCCTCCTACCTCAGCCTCCCAGAGCACAGGGATTACAGGCATGAACCACCATGCCTAGCCAGACTTTACTTTTTTTTTGTTTTTTTTTTGAGTTGGAGTCTCACTCTGTCGCCCAGACTGGAGTGCAGTGGCCGCTCCCGGCCACCGCAGCCTCGACCTGCTGGGCTCCGGCCATCCTTCCGCCTCAGCCTTCCGAGTAGCCGGAATTACAGGCTTGTGCTACCATGCCAGGCTGATTTTTTGATTTATTGTAGAGATGAGGTCTCGCTGTCCAGGCGGGTCTCGAACCCGCGGGCTCAGGCAATCCACTCACCTTAGCCTCCCAAAGGCGCGGGATTACAGGCTGAGCCACCGAGCCCGGCTCAGCCTTTACTTTTTAAGTGAAATATGCTTGTTGATCATTTCTAGGATACAGCTAACAGAATAAATATAAAGCTCAATCTTCAAATAAGATGAGGAAAAAAGGAAAATGAAGGGAGGAAAAAAGTGACACTCTCAAGTTAAAGAAGGCAAGACAACAGAGAAAAATTCAAACGTTAGACAAAGTACAAAACGAGATGGTAAAAATTAATCCAAATATATCATTAATAAGAAGGAATATTAGTTGAATAAAATGTATGGTCAAAATTCAAAGATTGTCAGTCTGGATAAAAAAACAACGCACAAACATCAGATATGGACTATTTAGATGTTCTAATTAAAGGTTACAGAAGACTGAAAGTAAATGTATGGAAAAAATTATACTAGACAAATCCAAACTCAAGAAAACTGGAACAGCCATATTAACATTAGATGAGACCTATTTTAAGACGAACGTCATTCTAGAAATCATTATTTAATGCCTAATTAAAAAGCCTCAACATTTGGCTAAATTTCTGAATGGACAATCAATCATCACAGTGGGAGATTTTCAGACTATCCCTTTAGATATTTACAAACAAGGCAGATAAACTATCAATAAATGTGTAGATTAGTCTCCTCTAATGGACATATATGGAATATTTCCCCCAACCCATGGAGAACATGCAGAGGATTTGTGAAAATACCAGCATTATAACGCTTTTCGTAGACATAAGGCAAGCCTCAACAGAAACTAAGAGTGAATGTCATATGTACCACATTATATAAACAACGCAATTAAGTTAGAAATCTGTATCAAAAAGGTAACTTGAAGACACACTACAGGTCCAGAAATTTAAAGATGTACTCCTAAGCCTCCCATGAATCAAAGAAGAAGCAATTTGGCAATTATAAAATTATGTGAAACTGACTTTTAGTAAAACTGCTGAAAGTAGTGGACAATTACTGTTCAATTCCGGTTGGTGATGGTGGAAGTAGAGGCTCAAAGATGCCAGAACTTAATGATTTTTTCCCAAAGAAATTCAGGAATCTGGGATTTTTAATGAGAAATATTCTGATCTTTACAACTCTGTGTGTGGCTTTCTACCTTTCCTCCAAAACACTGGCAGGCCTGTAGGTTACCCACTCAGTTTGCAGTTTCTTCTTTCTTTCTTTTTTATAGAGACGAGTTCTCACTATGTTGCCCAGACTGGTCTCAAACTTCTGAGCGCAAGCAATCCTCCCGCAAATCAGCCTCCCAAAGTGCTGGCATTATAGGTGTGAGTCACTGTACCTGGCCAGTTTGTAGCTTCTGATGTGGGAAGTAGAAAATCACTGAAGATTTAATGCCTGGAGAATGACATGACCAAATTGGTCTGATTTGAATAACTCAGAGGCCATTAATATTTTATATATTATTATTATTATTACATATATTATATATCTTTCTTACATACAATATGCAAAATGTTATACATATATTTAAAAATAGAAATGAATCTGGCTCAATCTTTCACTGTCAAGATCTGAAAGGCACTTATCAGTTGATTTTGGACACATCTTCTCTCAGGGTATACAGAATTCTTGCAGTTTTTATAAAGTCAGGAAGATGCAAAGGTCCCTGTTCTTAAGCCTTTGGTAATAGCTGCGGCCATTGCTTCTCTCCATTGATCTATTTGGCACATGGCAAGCACCTAATAAATATTAGTTGGTCATTATTTCTGAGCCCCATCAGTAAAACAGATGTAATACCAGCATGGTAGCGCTGTTCTGGGGATCACTCAACACTTAGGGCACAGACGGCAAGCAAAGTCTGGAGCCCATTTTCAGTCTGTAGCATGAATGAATCTAGAAGCTGAGAGGATGGCCTGTGTAGGGGCTGGGAGTGCTGCTTTGTATAGGAATTCTAGATCTACAGCTGAGGTAGAAGAGAAGGAAAGGAGACATGTAAAGGAAGAAGGCTCACTAAGATGGGATGGACTGCAGGGGTTCTGTACACCCTGAGAAGGTGATGTGTGAAGCTCCAAAATCAACTGATATGTGCCTTTCAGACCTTGACAGTGAAAGGCTGAGCCAGACTCATTTCTATTTTTAAATATTATTTCGTATATCATATATAAGAAAGATATATGATATATGTAATAATAATAATAATAATAATAATAATAATAATGAAATATTAATGGCCTCTGAGTAATTCAAATCAGACCAATTTGGTCATGTCATTCTCCAGGCATTAAATCTTCATAATGTCACCTAAGAGAGAGCGTCTCTGATTACCTAGTACCTTCCATCATGTAGCCTTATTCTAATTACGTAGAAAGGCAGTATGATGGCCTGACATTTCCTTGTTTGTTTCCTATCATCCACAATGCTAGGATAAAAGATAAATGTCACATTCACTGCCAAGTCTCCAGGACCTAGAGCCTGTGCTGCACACAGTAGCAAATCTGTAAATATTAGTGGGCTGAGCAAGTGTGTACTTTATGCATTTGCCTGGTTTTACTCTTATTTATGAACATTAGAAAAATAGGAGTCCACCGAGGTCTGGATTCTGGCAGGATAGGAAATACTAGTAGAGGTGGTTTGGCAATTCTGCATTTATGTTCTCTGTTTTTTCTCTGAATTTATTCAGGCCTTGAGGACCCAGATTGTGGTCCAAACCTCCTTTGAAAGATGATTAAGACAGAAGGATTCTTTCTGGATTTTTCTTGAAGCTATTGTCTCCCTAAAGAATCGTACTCATTTCAGAGGTCAGAGAACTTCTAGATGAAGTGAAGTGCTGGCTTGAAACCCAATTCAACAAAATCTGGAGATAGGCAAGTTGTGAAACCATTCTTCCTTTAGGCTCAAATCAGGGGAGAATTGGTAACAACTTCCTTTCTGTCATTTGGTTTTGGAGCTCAGACAAAACTTTCACCTGCGCCAAAATCCCCCAAATGCAGAAATGTAGTCTTAAAGTAGTCGGGGGCACACCTCATCAACAAGGGCACCTGCATAACGGACTTTATATACCTAACCCTGAATTGTATCCCGCATATTTAAAATGTCAAAAAGTTAAAAAATTAATTAATTAATTAAAAATAAATAAAGCAGTTATGAATGGGAAAAAAGTGAAATGTCCTCATTTCACAGTGAAGCTACCTATTAATATTATTAGAATAGAGGATTCTACTGTCTGCATAAGCTCTTTTTGCTTCACTTTATGCTTGTGACATTCTTAGACCCATTGTAGAGGGTATGAAACAGTGACTAAAAAATGATTACTGTACAGTGTGTGTCAAGGTCATTTAACTACTTTTCAGGAGACCCGGATTCTCATCTTGGTTTTGCTGCTGAGTTATGGTCCATGCTCCTGTCTTTGCCTGTGCTACCAGTCTCAAAGCTGGTAAACCTAATTTATACTTTCCTTCCTTCCTTCCTTCCTTCCTTCCTTCCTTCCTTCCTTCCTTCCTTCCTTCCTTCCTTCCTTCCTTCCTTCTTTCCTTCCTTCCTTCCTTCCTTCCTTCTTCTCTCTCTCTCTCTTTTTTTTGGTCAGAGTCTCACTCTTTCACCCAGGCTGGAGTGCAGTGGCACAAGCATAGTTCACTGCATCCTCAATCTCCTGGGTTCAAGCAATCCTTCTGCCTCAGCCTCTCGAGTAGCTGGGACTACAGTTGTGCACCACCCTATCTGGTTAATATTTTTTATTTTGTAATTTTTGTAGAGATAAGGTCTCACTATGTTGTGCCCAGGCTGGTCTTGAACTCCTGCTCTCAAGCAATCCTTCTACCTCAGCCTTCCAAAGTGCTGGGATTACAGGGTTGAGCCACCACACCTGGCCAAAGCTAACTCTTTCTTAAGAAAGTTAAAGCATCTTCAAATTAGAACAATTTAATTATGGAGTTAGGGAATGAGAGGAAATATCCTAGGATTCTTTGTCCAAAAAATGCTATATTTTACAATTATCCAAGTATGTGCTGATTGTTATTGACATTACATGCAGTAATTAGAACATTGTATTTTATATAAGACATTGTAGCTAATAGTGATAAGAGGATAAGAATTACAGCCTACAATTTTATTGTGCTTTTATCTTTCCAAAGAACTTTAAAATCTGTTATTTAATTTTATCCTTACAAATGATGCCTTAAATACTTAATATTGTATTTATAGCCGGTTGTAGAATCAGCTGTCTCTAACTAATGTTTTCAAATTATAACAGAAAGCCCTTGCAGTTGCCTAGAGTGAAAAAGGGGGTTGAGTTGCCCTTAGAAGTACCTGGCAGCAAATTAAAAGTGGGGAAAGAAAAATCCTACATGTTTAAAAACTCATCTATCTAATTCCCTTAGGATTTCAGACTATTCATAATAGTGAATGTTTTGGCAACAACTAAAACTGCAAGATGTATTCGTTATAGTCAAGAAGGAAATGGCAGTCAGCTTGGCTTTCACTGGTTGCTGGGATTAAGACCACACTAGTAATTAGCTATAACTCATTTGCCTCAGCAATTACCAACAATTATTCATAATCTCATGGGTAATGGAACCCACAATGCCGTTGGCCCATACTGCCTTCGGAGACTGACCTCTTGGGTGACAGAGAGGTCACTCCAGACACGAGGAGGGGTGGACTTGCAGCAGTCAGTGGGTCTGGTGGACAACATGTGAAAATAATTTACTATGAACACCATAAAGGCTTTGTACATACAGGGAAAGCTTTTCAAATTTTTTTTAAGTGGAAGAATAGAAACAATTTTTGGCTTGTTTGTTCTTTGAAAAGAATGTACTGGAAAATGATACGGTGGACATCCCTTGGAGTGTGCAACACAGACTCGGTACCTGTTTGGGATAGAAAACTATGTGGGGAGGGGAGTGGATTGTGGAGCCCAATACCTGAGCCAAGAGATCCTTGGGATGGAAACTTCTAGAGTCTCAGTCCACAACCATTTCAGGAACAAACATACATATAAAGCATCGTATTACTTTATTCTATACAGAACCCTAAAGAGGATTACACATGAAGTTCTCCCTAGCAGGGTGGTAGACTGGAAAAGTGAGTTTGCAGTGATTGTGTTACATTAGAACATGCGCTTCTTAAGATTTTTTTTTTTTAAATTAAGACAATGAGTTACTTTTAAATTGGTTTTCATAGCTTAAATTTGTATTCTATATCATAGTGATTAAGAGCGGAAATATGTTTAGAGTGACATAAAACTGTGTCCTAATCCTGTCTCTGTGATGTCTCACCTGAGCAAGTGACTTAATTTCTCTGAGTCTCAGCTTCCCATTCCGTAAACTGGGCACACGAATAAGTAACTACCTCACTGAGTTACTTAGGATTAAAGAGATAATGATAAAGCCTTTAGCCTAGCAATTGGTATTGTATGCCATAGGTCCTGGTTATTATTGTTACTACTGTATAAAGTGATATGTGATACCTATTTGTTCTACACACTCCCCCTGTGATGGCATCATCTATATTTAACAAGTGAGGAAACTGAATCCAAGGAAAGGTATATGTTATGCTGAAGTGGTAGGTTGAGCCAGAACTCAGAACTCTTAGCGGACCAAATCTCCCATGCAAAAGGCTCGTTGATTTAAGACAGTGGCGTCAAATATATCCTACTGCTAGCCAGCACTCTCTGCTTCCTCCTTATGTGATTGCCAAGGATGCAGTTGCCTTCCCTTTGGTTCCTTCAGCTATGCCTACAATTCCTTACTAGCTGCTCTACTTTGCAATCCATGGGTCAGTGTGGCAGCCAGGCAAATATTTAGTCTCTCCCCCAAGATATCTATCCACAGAACCTGTGAATATATTAAGTTACATGGCAAAGGAGAACTAAGGTTGCAGGTGGAATGAAGGTTGCTAGTCAGCTGACCTTAAAATAGGGAGATTATTCTGGAGTATTTGGGTGACTTGATGTAATCACAAAGGTCCTTAAAAGAAGAGGGCAGTACAGGAAGAGAGAGAAGTTGTGATGTGAAAAGTTTACCCATCGTTTCCGGCTTTAAGAAAAAACAATTGTTGATGGGGAGGGCCAGGAGCCAAGGGATGCAGTTGGTCACTAGAAGCTGAAAAAGGCAAGAAGCAGATTCTCTCCTAGAGCTTCCAGAAGGAAACACAGCTTTGATTTTTGCCCAGTGGGACTGCGTTGGACTTCTAACCGACTAAACTGTACAACAAATACATTTTTTATTGTTTTAACCAAATTTGTGATAATTTGGTAGAGCAGAAATATAAAACTAATAAAAAGTATCAAGTTTTGCATGTGTCAGAATCAAAGATAAAATGTTAGCTGATATGCATAGCAAGGAATGATGGTGAAGACAAATTTAAATTGTGTTTAGCTATCTTGAAATCCAGTGATAGCTTTGCCCTTCACCCACTTTTTGATAAAGTCCTGTACGAATAATAGGATTTTAATTGAGCATTTGATGAGGTGAACTTTGATACTGTTAGCTCTTTAGCGATATTTAAAGATGTTCTCCTAATTGATTGTACAATAGCTACCTTTTCTTGAGGGCTTACCAGGTGCTCCTAATGTTAGTACATTTTATAATTTAATTCTTATCATAAACCTGTGGATTTGTTGTGGATAAGACAAAGTTCAGAATCAAAAGTCCCACAGCTAAGATGTGGCAGAATTGAGAATTGAGCTCAGTTCATTTGATTCTGGAGGCTGAACTTTAAGGCTCTTCATTATAGTCATAGCTACAAAAGATGTCTTATTCCCACAAACCAACCACTGCTGTGTTGAAATGTCTTCTCTACAGAGGAACCATGGCATGGAGGGAAGAGCTTGACATTTAGAATCAGTCACATTTGATTTTAGATTGCAATTCTGCCTTTTATGAGCTTGAGACAGGCACTTTACACCTCTGAGTTTAAGTTTTCTCGTCTTTAAAATTCAGATGACTCGGCCTCCTCCCCTAGATGGCTATGTGAAGTAGAGATGGTCTGTGACATTCCAGCCCAGTGGATGGTCACAGTTCTTTTTTGCTCTCTTGAGCTCAAAACCTTCTTAATGATTGCATAATTGTTTTAAAGTCACCACAGTATTCTAGTTCTTTCTCCAGACCATTTTGTATTTTGGAACTGTACATGTTGCTTCAATGTTAGTCGGTTTGTGGTTTTGAGTTCGTTAATTCTACTTGTATGTTTTGAACAATTACAATGTACAGATCGATCTTCTTGGTGCAGTACTAAGTTAAAAGATAATCAGTTCCTAATTTCTGTCCTCAGGAAGCCTGAATGAGTTTGGGGGTGGGTGGTATGAGAATAAGCACACAACAGACTCATGCAATGTGATAGAAGACTGCGGTAGGTCAAAAGAAGTACAAAATGCTGTGGAGCATAAGAGAAGAAAAAGAACAAACCTTTTGGGGGGTGACCCTGGAAAGAGTTCCTAAAGGAGTTGGTGCTTGAGATGAGCAATGAAGGATTTGTAGTGCTTTCAAGAGCAGAGGCTGTGAGGAAGGCATGGCGCAGAAAAGATGACACGGTCCAAGGTGCGGAAGGGGTCAGTGTGCTCCAGTTTGATTGGAGAAGAGGGCCTCCAGGACTGGTGAGTCAAGTCTAGTCTACACAACACTGGTCTGGCACTTTGGGAAGCCTCATTTTGTAGGTCTGTGTAGGAGGAACTAGAATGGTGGAAGACATAAGGTTGTGTGATTTGAGGTGGGAAGAATGAAGGGGAGATCAGTCAAGATGTTTCTACTTCAGTGTAGACCCAGAGTTCTCACCTTCCATTTTTTTCATTATTATGCCCCTAAGAAGCCTCTTTAGATGCTTTTTCCCTCATCACCTCTTCCCTTAACATTTTTCCAAGAGGCCAGGCACAGTGACTCATGCCCATAATCTCAGCACTGTGGGAGGTCAAAGCAGGAGGATCCCTTGAGCCCAGGTGTGTGAGACCAGCCTAGAAAGCATAGACCTTGTCTCTACAAAAAAATGGAAAATTAGCCAGGTATGGTGGTGTATGCTTATAGTCACAGCTACTTGGGAGGCTGAGGTGGGAGGATTGCTGAGCCCAGGAGACTGAGGCTGCAGTGAACCATGTGATGGCCACTGCACTCTAGCCTGGGTGACAGAGTGAGAACCTGACTCCAAACATTTTTTTCCCACAAGATATGCTGCATATATGTTTATGTACTGCATGTGTATCTGTTCCTTAAATATCAAGCCAGTTAATTTTGTACACACCTCCGAGATCCCGTTTCCACTCTTCCTTGGATGGGCCCTGCTGAGAAGGCGTGGTATAGCAGAGGCAAGGAGAATTTGCATTAGAGCTGGTAATGGCAGAGAGCAGGGAGGTGGGCAGGAATGGGAAGGCAGTGGGGGGTACAGGCAAGGATAGGAGAGGATGGATTTTCTGAGGAAAGGGGACACTCACGCGTGGTGTGGCCATCTTTCCTCTGTTTGTGTTCTCCCTTGGCTGTGTTCAACCTTCGTTTCGAGAAGTAGTGCTGCATCCATACCTTAGCCAGGGGGCGGAGAAAGTAATTCTCAGAAAATCTATAGGTCACCAATGTTGTTCTTCTTCTTCTTCTTCTTCTTTTTCCTCCTCCTCCTCTTCTTCTTCTTCCTCTTCTTCTTCTTCTTCTTCTTCTTCTTCTTCTTCTTCTACTTCTTCTTCTTCTTCTTCTTCCTCCACCTCCTCCTCCTCCTTCTTCTTTCTCCTCCTCCTTCTTTTTACAAAGAGAAGAATGGCCTGTAGCACAGGTCTACCTCAAAGATTCTGCCTCATTTTATATCATGCTCTAGGCCAAGGGCTCATGGGAATTGCTGGGAACAATTGGGCAGAGTTTGGTTTTCTCCTAAGACCACAGAAGTGATGTTGTGCCCTCAGTGTGTCATGTCAGGGTATGGATGATGTAAATATGTCTTATTACTGGCAATGTTAACCTCACTCACTTGTTTATGGTGGTGTCTTCTGTGTTCTTGGTTTCCCTCAGGTAACTGATAAATATCTTGGAGGAAATACTTTGACTATGTTAATATCCTATTTCTCCTCAAAATTTTCCCAGTGACTTTAGCATCCATTGTTACATCTTGCCTGCAGCGATTATTACTGTGATGACTGCCTAATAATGATTTTTAAAAGCTTCCCTCATTCCTTCTGTATTCATCAATTAGGATTCTTCTGTGATGAAAAGCTTTTCCATTCCCCTGCCATTAATTTGTTGACTTAATTATTCATCTGTATCAACATACTTTCTTAATTATTTTATTATTGTTATAATCCAGTACTATAATCATTTATTTCTTTGATCAAATTACTGTGACTTTGTCCATGGGGAATGCCTCCAGACTGTGTTTCTTTGGTATGCTCCCATCCTTTCTTGAACCCATCTTTATTTTCTGGCACCACAAGATCTTTCAGGCTCATCTTGTAACTTTCTTGGCCCAGCCCTGGAATCACTCAATCTCTTTTCCAAGGATCCCTGGTTCCTTTTATCGGAGAATGGGATATAGGAAGCAAGATCTGGAAAGCAGGGTGCTCAGATTGCTACAGGATTGTCATTGCTCCTAGGCTGTCTAAGAGCTAGGAAACATACATACAAATAGACTCATATTTCTATATCTATCTGTCTGCTTATATATGAGTTCATACTGAGTTCATGACTTCATATGGAGACCTCCGGTCTCAGTCCAACACACATGTTCATTCCAGCCTTTTCTTTTCTTAATCTATAACTTCTTTTTCCAATGGTGACAAATCTGACTCTTGTTATCTACAGTATTTTTACTTATCAAGGAATAAAATAATTAGTGTAGATCTGTGCTATATAACACATGGAAAACCTTTGTAGCAAAAGCTACAACTCTCTACATTACTGGATTTCTCAGCTCTGTTTTCCACAAATATTTTACATATAGCCAGTCTACAGTTTCTCATTTTTCCCACTGATTCTCCCACATGGCAGCCTCATGGCTTTCTGTACTTTAGAGGCTATAATGTAGTCGGTGGCATGGGCCGTGGCACAGCTGTCTGGTATACTAAGTTGCCAGTGGGAGTGTTTTTAACTGGAAGATTAGAAGGAGTAACACTCCTAGCTATACCTTGCATGCTGTCCTGATGGAAAAGATGTTAGTCATCTTGTATCTCAAAAAGTTCAGGTATGGGGAGAGGGGCTTTCACTATGGTCATCATTTAGATTTAACTACATGTTAATGGGAGAACGCTGTTGTCTTTCCATGATTCTCTTATGCTTCCAGACAAAACCAGCAGGAACTGGAAGCATAGAGTAGAGATCTACCCGACTCCTCCTGATCAATGTCATACAACTGTTTCCTAAAAGTGCTTCCTTAAAAACATGTGGACAGCAGGCATATTTGAGTGCTTTCAAGGTAAACCAGTATTAGATGAACTCACTATAAAGTGACTTTCTCTCCATTTAAAAGGCCTATAAGACCATTTTCTCCCAATTCTCACCTCATTGTAATATTGAAGAAGCCAGAGCCAGCAGAGGGAGGAGAGGAGGAGAAGAGAAAGGGCAAGACTAAACAAATGTATCACAGGAAAGCTCATCATACCCATTCTACTCCTGCAGGCTTCCAAGCTGGTTTCA
Source organism: Carlito syrichta (assembly GCF_000164805.1). NCBI lineage: Eukaryota > Metazoa > Chordata > Mammalia > Primates > Tarsiidae > Carlito > Carlito syrichta. The sequence goes on from NW_007247357.1 coordinate 487,669, forward strand.
GCCCAAGCTAGGGCAGGGGAGAAATGTAAATTAGACAAGACCATGGCACTTTAATTTTACATTTAACTAGCTTTCTGATACTTGAAAAAATAACTGGAAAAGCTGTAGAATCTTCCTGGTATTTCATCTAGGGCAGAAAAGAATGATTTAGCAAAATTTGTTGAATGTGTTTCATAAGTGGCAATGAATTATGTACCTTATTTCCTCATTCTAAGAGACTTCTCCCACTATTTATGTATGTGTGTATATACCTCCCCCAAACTGGAATTTATTTATAAAATGTTGTATATTTATTATTACATGTTTAAACTTCAGTCATCTTCAAAGTACTCTCCGTTTGATACAATACACCTTTTAAGACTCTTTTTTCATTGCTCAAAACAGTTTTTGAACCCATCCATTTTGATGCCTTCTAGTGCTGCTGCCATTTTTTTCTTTAACTTCTTCCACACTGGCAAAATGTTTCCCTTTGAGGACTTTTTCCATCCATGGAAACAACAACAACAAAAAGTCACTTGGGGTGAGAGTGGGTAAATAGGGAGGGTGGGACACAGGGGTCATGTCATTTTTGGCCAAAACCTGCTGAACACTCAGCATGGTGTGGGCAGGTGCTTTGTGACTCATCCATCATGAAATGGGCAAACATGTTGAAAGAATCCTCTTCTCTAAAGAAAAAATTGTTTTTACTGAAGCCAGTGGTTTCCTAGAACATTTATGTAGCAGGGGAAGGCTATACTACAAGAGGCCGCCTTCCAAAAGATAGTTCTGGGTTTTTTGGGTCCCCCTTGTGTATGTGTGTACGTGTGTGTATGTGTGTACGTGTGTGTGTGTGTGTGTGTGTTTCTTTCTTCTAAAATTAGGATGCATCTTAATACCACTGAGTACATTTATAAAGGTAATTTTCTATCCCTCCCTCCCTTCTTTGCTCTCTTTCTTTTTCTTTTGAATAGCTGTTATTAAATCCACATTGTGTCTTACAATCAGAGGAATTTTTGCAAGTTCTCTTGTTTAATCCAGTATTCTTAAATTATATATGAGATTTTTCCAATGGAAGATGGCTTCTTAAGAATATATGTTGAAGCATAAAACTATTCCCTATTTCTTTTGCATTATCAGGTTAACAATTTCATACCAAGTTAAGAAATGGAAAGCTAGATTTCCACATCTTTGGCTATCTTTGAACTTATCTACAGACAGATTTCATCTTTTAGTGAGTATATTTTCCTTTGTCAGAATAGTTCCAGAATAAGAAAAATTGTAACCAGACTGACACCTTTTTATTAAGTTTGTCTTTTCTGCTTTTTATTTTAAGTACGGTAAGTGGCAGAACCAGATGAAGGTTCTTCAAATCTAAAAGACAAAATAAAACAATAACAATTACAACCACCACAAAATGTCCTCAGTTTTGACCAGCTATGTGCAAATTTTTGCTTTATGTGATTTAAAAGGGGAGAGCTGGAGAATCCCGAAAAGACAGAGTTTCTAATGGAAAGGCTGACAGACCCTCAGCTACAAGCCTGTTGCCTGGCGCCACCATAATAAAAAGTGGCGAGCCTCCAGAAGTTCTTGCAGCTGCGTGCCTGAACTTTATTAAATATCTAACTATAGTCTGCAAGCCCTGGCCAGCTTGTAACTCACGCCCGGCTGACACATTCCAGTTCATGATTAGTGTAGTGCTAATATGATCCTCACTTTCTTATTCTTTTCCTGTAAAACTGGACTGTTTGAAAAGACAAAGGTGAACTTCACTGGTCAAAGTCTGGATTCTCCAGGCACTTATGTGTACCTGGAACCTACAGGCAAGGAATGTAGGTCCAGCTCTCTCCTGTTTTCCCCACAAAGCAGCCTGTAGGTCCCCAGATTTTATTTAAGGCTGTGTTGTCAACCTCTTCCCTCCCAAGATCTGGTTTATCCTTCTACCTGCTAATGCCACTCACCCTTGACCTCACTCCCCATAGACTGTCAAATGGAAGGACCAGGATGTGCATGGATTGTACACTTCAATCAAGGGTCCTCAACTAGCATGTTTCATGTTGGTCTTTATTTCCTGGAGTTACCCCAGTGGGTTTGTAGGTGGGTACTCATTGGTGAGGTGATGTTTCCCAGAACTCTCCACCTGCATGACTCCAGGTTGGCTCACTTCTCAAGGCCTGAGGGCTGGAGGTGAGAGGATTCTGGTGCAGAGTCTCCTTGTTGGTAGCTTCTTCAGGTTCACTGTATTTTCCTTCAGCTTCTCCAGCTCCTGGGCCAAGTGCATATTTATCTCTGTGATGAGAAAGGAGCCAGAGTCACATTTGATTTGGATGTTTGCTGAGACCGATACTGGTTTCAGGCAGTCATCGTGGTTTCTAGCTTATCATCATGGGTTCCAGTTTGTCTTTGAACTCCCCCACTTCACATCCATCTTTCTTTTCCACCTGCCCTGCTGACTTTGGGACCAGCACACACGCATCAGCATTATGACCTTACATCGACTTGTACCATTATCACCTGTCATTGTGTGTAAGATCAAATTCTCAGAATGAGTGCTTTATTTTATATCACTGTAGTGATTCTGTTCCTCTGATCTGACTCTGCCCGATACAGTGGCATGGCCCTTCACAATCTTACCCTAGAGAAGCGTCTGGGAAGGATTCAGTCAATTTTTGCTACTGAGGCAGAACAGGCATCTTTATTTTCCTCTTACTGCTGAGGAAATTGTGGGCAGAGGGATTCAGTGATTTGGCCCAGCTATTAAGGCCACAGACAGGATTTGAATTCAGACCTTCTGAGACTATACCCAGTATGCCCTGAGTGGACACCACATGTAAACTGAAATCAGAAGAGGTCACATGTGAAAAGGTTCTCAACGTCCCCAGTAATCAGGGTCCCACAACAATGAGATGCCATTTTCCATTCATCTGGCTGGCAAAGGGATTTAAAGGTTGATATGAGCAAGAATCTTTCCCATGAGAAGAGGAAACTCTTATGAACTCTTATAGTGTCAACTGGAATAGCCACTTGGGAGGGCAACTTGGTATGCGCTAAAATGAAAGGATTCCTATCCATGAACCAGTAAGTTCCCTTTGCACTGTCTTCTTCAGCTCACATTTCTATGTGAGCATAAGGAGGCATTTTTAAAGATAGTCAGTAGAACACAATGAATGCACATTGCATGGCTAAACATAAAATATATCCATATTCCCGAACAAGGTAGATCTACATGCATGAATGAGGAAAGCACTTTGTGAATATTGTGGAACAAACAAGAAGCAAATCACAGAACTATATGTTTAATAATGTATCATTCGTGTGAAAACATACACGTTAAACAGGGCTATATATTTTCCCTGAGTGAATATATGTAACTAAAAGTTTTTCTGTTTCTGTGTTTTTAAAATTGGAAGCTTATGATGGTTAGAAGAGAGAGGGAGGAAACTGGGATGGGGAGTGATAAAGTTGAGTGTAATTTTTTTCTTTTACAAAAAATGTATTTATTACCTGCGTAATTAATTTTTTTGCTTTAAAATAAAAACAATATGCCTGAAAGATGAGTTATAGGCCTCACTGAGTATTAAAAGGGGGATGGTATGTTTGAAATAATTTAGTTAACACTTTCATTTTATAGAGGAGGAAATTGGTGCCCAGAGACAGGAAATAATTGGCTGGAGGTAGACTGCAATAAAAATTTGAAATTAGGAGCTTCCCAGAAAAACTGGTAACAGAGTTTCTGAAATCATTTGTTAATAACCTCTGTAACTACATGGATGAAACCAGAGTGTGCTTCAGGGTACCATTGTGGTGACCCCCTGAACAAACCAGATTCAGCTTTGGTGGCCATGATTTGGTCTATTAATAATGCTGCCCAAGGATCCTATGAAGATCATGCCAACACCTTACTAACATCTTTGATTCTTACAGTCTAGTGCTAATTCTATAAGTTTTTCTAACATTTTCAACCTTGGTTGCCTCAGAAAAAATTCGCTTTCTCTGTGGCCTGTTCAAAAATGCTTTGATCTTTGCCCTTTCTCAGAATGTTCCATCTTTGCAATACATACCTGAAGTACAGAAGACTTAGAGGTAGTTCCCTACAAAACCGTTCTTTAAACCAACGGAAAGGTGATGGTGATAAATTCTGAGCTCATTTTTCTGATGGGCCAGGAAGGAGGGAATTGGATTCTGCTGCTACAAATGTACAGTGTATTCATGTGTCACACGATGACATTTTGGTTGATAATGGACCATATACACCCAGTGGTCCCAAGAAATTATAATGGAGCTGAAAATTTCCTATCACCTAGGGACATCATAGTTGTGGTAATGTCATAGCATAGGGCAAGTTTCACGTGTTTGCAGTGATGCTGGTGTAAACAAAGCCACTGCACTGCCACTCATATAAAAGTCTAGCACATATAATCGTGTAAGCTGCGTAATACTTGATAACGATTATAAACAACTATGTTACTGGTTTATGTATTCCTATACTATACATTTTATTATTATTTTAAAGTGTAAAGCTTCTACTTATAAAAAAGAAATGCTAGCTACAAAACAATCTCAGGCAGATCCTTCAGGATGTATTCCAGAGGAAGGCATTGCTATTATGGGAGATAACAGCTCCACGTGTGTTACTGCCCCTGAAGACCTTCCAGTGAGATGAGATGTGAAGATGGAAAACGGTGATATTAATGGCCCTGACCCTGTGGAAGCCTAGGCTCATGTGAGTGTTTGCGTCTTCATTTTTAACAAAAAAATTTTAAAAGTAAAAACCAAATTTTTTTGTAGAAAAAAGCTTAATAGAATAAGAATATATAAAAAATATTTTTATGCCGCTGTCCATTGCATTTGTGTTTTAAACTAAACGTTATTACAAGAGTCAAAAAGTTAAAGCAAATTAAAAAGTATATAAAGTAAAAAAAAGTTACGGTAAACTAAGGTTAATTTATTATTGAAGAAGGAAAATTTAAAAAATAAATTGAGTGTAGTCTAAGGGTCTCGTGTTTCTAAAGTCTCAATGGTGTACAGTAATGCTCCAGGCTTTCACATGTACTCAACACTCACTCACTCAGAGCAATTTGCAGTCCTGCAAGCTCTGTTCATGGTAAGTGGCCTATGCAAGTTTATCTTTTTTATCTTTCATACCACTTTTAATGGTACATTTTCTATGTTTAGATTTGTTTAGAGACACAGCTACTTCCTGTTATGTTATCAGTGCCTACAGTATTGATTATGATAACACCAAAGCTGTATGGTGTAGCCCATTGTTCTGAAGCTACAAACCCATGCAGCATATCACTGCCTTGAATACTATAGGCAATTATAACACAGTGATATTTGTGTTTTTAAACATATTTATCACTCATAAATGGACCCTGAAGATTTACCATAACACTATAAGAAAGGGATTGGCAGTAACTGGAAACTGCCAGGATGGACAGGGGCACATAACATCAATAAACCAGGCGAAATGGGGACCAAAGGGAGGCCCAAACTTTACCTGTACATTGACTACTTGTCTACTTAATCCTGAATTGTACTGCACATCTTTAAAATAAAATTAATTAAAAAAAGAAATGAATAAATAAATGATTAAAATACCATATCTACACATAGGCTAAACGATTGGTCTTCTCAAGGTTGGAAAACAAACATAGAGCCGCCTGACAGATATAAGTCCCTTTGGCTGATAGCTTAATTAGTCTGCTTGTAGAAATCTGCTTGGTGAATAGATTCCAATAGCCTCCTAACTTGTATTCATCATTTAATGCCAGTATATATTATTCCCAGTTCTAAAGGTCTTCTTTCTTAAAGGCTGACACTCACCCATCTTTGTACCTTAGGCGCTCCTGTCCAGGTCGTCAGGACTCATCCTATTTGTGTTATAATAACCTACTCTGTGTTTTTCCTCTTTCCTGTATTGTGGAGCAGAGGGGAAGCCAGGTGCTGGCAGGAACCAGGTTCAGAAATAAGGTGTCTCTCTACTATCTACTACTGCAATATACTTTTATTGTAGTTCCAAAAAACAGCACATAGCATGGTATTTGAACAAAATTGTTGAAAAGATATCAGTTATGGGGACCACAATCCAAGGGAACAACGGTTTTTCTTGTTGCCCTAACATCCTCCCTAGCTGTGCATCTGTCAGTCTTCTCTGTATCCCGGAGCTACCATTTCTTCCTCTACTGTTCTCTCGAAGAGAGTGAAAGATCTCGTGGTTGCTTCTGGAAGCAATTCTGTTCCTCTTTTTGGAGGTTGGACCCTTCTCAAATCTGATTCTATGATGTAGAAATAAGGGCACTCAAGCAGTTGCAACTGCCTGGAGTTCTCGTGAGATGTTTTATTCCATTAAATACATTCACATGCTTCACTCTACTCCCTGGCACAAACAAATATTGCTTTTGTTTTCTGTACCTTGATGCCTGGGGGTGTAGTATTATATTACATCCCTTATTTCATCCTCTGAAAATTAGGGAGTGTGGAGAGGTCACAACCTTGGCTTTATCTTCTGCTGAGTCTCAAATGAGGCAGAATCCCAGGCTGTCCAGCTCCCAGTTCCCTCCAAGGCTTACTCTCCTTAGTAACATTTCTGAGCCCTTGGTTCAACAAGTACCAACATATACCAAAGATGTTACTCATATTCTTCAACTTACTGAAGAGAAAAATACCCAAGCCTACTGTGTTACCAGAACTGAAGTAAACATTGGCAACAAGTCTGGAAGGCCGACCCACTAGTTTACTATTTTCCCATTTCAGCCTCTCAGTGTGCATCGTGTGAATCATCTAACACCAAAACGTCATGCTACCCACGCTCTCCATGAGGTTTTCTGTGCGACTTATCCAATGAGTTTTGCCTTCAGTTTTACTGTTTGTGTGATTGTGTGTGTATGTGACTTTTTTAAATGTTAAGAGTTCCATTGCTTAATTCTTGGACTGATTTATGGGAAAAGAAGGCTCCTGTCTTCTTATCTATCCATTTTGGGCTTCTGAGGCTTAATTTCCAATATTTACAAGAAAGAGGAATCCCTCTAGTGATGCAAATTGCGATGATATTTTGTAGAAAGAAGATAGAGAAACAAGCATTAATTGAATTTGATCAGAAGTAGCTTGTTCTATGACTAATAAAATCAATGAAAAATGTATGAGCTCTGTGTGCTAGGTATTTTGGAAATGAAAATCATGAATAAAAAGTACTTCTCTTCCCAGTGAGGGAAGCTTACACACACTTGATGAAAACTAATAATCAACGTGTTCTTCTACCATGCCGCTGGGCTCTGACATTAGGAGAGTCTACTCTTCTACCCTCTGTCTCTATGGACCCCACCTCCTGGGGCTATGCATCCCTTGGTCCCCAACCCAAACCTCTCTGGGAGAGCTGACAGGACAAACCATCTCTGGGCTGTACTCATACGTTCATGCCAAGGCTCAAGAATCTCCTCTCATTTTTAAAGTGATTGCATGGGCACATTACTCCAGCGAAATCCACAACTCTTTGCCTTCTAAATTAGTGGTTTACAAAGTATGGTCTCCAGACCAGCAATATCGGTATTACCTGGGGACTTGTTAAAAAACAAATTCTCAAGTCTAACTTTACACCCCCTGAATCAGAAACTCTAGGGTGGGGCCCAGTGACGTGAGCTCTAACAAGCCCTCCAGGTGATCCTGATGCTCTCTTAAGTTTGAAAGTCACCATCTTCAGCCCTTTCCTGGGAGGAAGTTCTCTTGCCTTGAGTGCATCAAACAGGGGCTCCTTCACTTGCCTAGGAGGGGCCAGACTCTGGAGGGACATTCACATTTAACTTTTGGGCTTGGGCTCATGACCTGTCTAACTCTTCCCCTCCAATCCCTTGTACTGCATTAGCACAGTAATCTGATTTTTACCTTTATCGTCACATCCATTTTATTTATTTATCCTTCTATTTTCTTGGCCATTGATACTGCAGTGGGTTCAACCTAACCCAGCCTGGAAGCAAACATAATTTAAGGAGGTTCAATTTTTCTCAAATGTAGCAGATAATCTATTATTTGAGCTCACATTAAATCACAGCTGTCATTCCCCAAGTTTGGTGTTCTCTTCTGGGGTTTTTGCAAGCTCAGTCATCTGCCAGATTTCTTTAAAAATCTTGGGTTGTCGGAAACAGAATTTCAGGCATCCCCACCTCTGAGGCTGGGGAAGCCACATGCAGGGACTTCAAGTTAGTGTGAAGATGTCCACTTGCATTTTTGATTATGACAGTGTTGTCACTGCCCTTGCTATACAAAATCTGATTTTTAAGCCATACCTCCCTGGAGCCAGATGGATGAAGGCTTCGGTGCGAGAAGGATCTTGAAAAAGAAGGGAGAAAGGCACTGGAGAAGAGAGAGAGGACCTGCTGAGGACTTGGCTGAGCTCTCCGCTTCTCTTCCCACCTCTAGAGCTGGCCAGTTTCCTCTTCTGCTGGCTTTTGGCTTACCCTATAGAAACAGGTGTCCAAATTCCTCACTTCCACCCTATCTTCATTCTCCATTCTGAGTGTGCTCCTCCATCCCACATCCACACCCAGACCGGAATATCCCACTCCCTGCTGGATTATCACCACTGGACCACCCTCGCAGAAACTCCACTTCACCATGTCCAAAGAGGAGTCACTGTCTTCAAACCCTAGTGGCATCCCTTCTCACTGTCTGATTTGTACACATGGACGTGCTCCCCATCAGTGTGTCTATCAGTCAGTCAAGTATACCTAGTTTATCCCCACTGCACCTCATATCTCGACCCTCTTACCACTGCCCTACTTCAGACTTTCAGCAATTCTTGCTTATGTTATCGCAATAGGCTTTCAGCTGGTCTCTCTCCCTCTGTCTCTTCCCAAATGGGCACATTCTTTATACCACCACAAGTTATCTTTCTAAAATACAGATCAGATGATTTCTTTCTTTTTTTAAGAAACATGTCATGGCTGTCTATGGCCTTGGAGTGAAGTTCCAAATCCTTAGATGACGTTCAAAGTTCCCGTGATGTGGCCACTCAACCTAGCTTTATGCGACTCTGGCTTATAACCTCATAACCTTCTTGAAATAGCTAGCGTTCCAAGCCCGTTGAGCATTTGTGTCTTCCTAATTTTTTTTCATATGCTATTCTCTACACATTATCTGCTGGCTACTCATTTGCTTGCCAAAATTTTATTCACCCCTTAAAGTTTACCTTAAAATATTATTTTCTTCCACAATATCTGTCCCTGTCCTGTCAAGAGTAAATGATCCCATCTGCTGAACTTGCCACTGAACTCGGATACACTCTGGTAGCATGGATTTCATCTTATTTTTCTAGGAGCTTGTCTCTCCCACCTGATTGTTCATCTCGGGGTAGTCAAATGTCATTCCTTAATTGCTCTGACTGTTTCTGCTCCCACTCTTTGGCAGGTGGATGTCTAAGGCCCTCTCCAGACTTCTGCTGTATGTAGAGAATGTGGACATATGTGTAGAGGGGTGTGTGGGGAGCTGTATTATCCTGATTTTCTGTGCTTACTAGACTTTCTTCACTTGTTGGGTTTGATGGCCTCATGTTCTTCCCAATAGGAAACAGCTTCTTTGATTGCATAATGAGAAATAACCTCACTGCTTGCACCGAGGTCTCATGAATTTGATCGACTTTCTGGAAACAGAAAACTATTGACTGGAGAAGTCACGGGGATGAGCTCCTCATTGGTTTCCAACCTCCTACCAGCGAGAGCTCACTGGCTTCTCTCCTGTCTTTTCTCTGCTCTACACCATGCCCTTCCTCTCGCCGGTGGACCACAGTCTTAGTTGGTGTCCTTTCCTGGTCCAGAGAAGCTTCCCTCCTTCTAAGCCTAGGCCAGGGACAAGCCTGTGATTCTCACGAGGTTTACCTTTTACCTTGGCACTTAACAAATCATCTTATTTAACATCTAGAGCTGCTTCTTAATCTTGAACAATGATCATAATACTGTAAGAAAGAGATTGGCAGTAGTGTGAAACTGTTAGGGAATGGAGGGTAGAATTGGCAGTTGAGGGAAACTGCCAGGAGAGGGAGGGGCATACCTCATCATCAAGGGTACCTGCATAATCAGCGTTTGGATACCTAGCCCTAAATTGCACCCCACATTTTAAAAATAAAATATAAAAACCATATAGAGCTGCTTCTTAAAGGGAATCTTTTTTTTTTTTTAGTTGGAGTCTCACTCTGTCGCCCAGACTGGAGTGCAGTGGCCGCTCCTGGCCACCGCAGCCTCGACCTGCTGGGCTCCGGCGATCCTTCAGCCTCAGCCGTCCCAAGTAGCCGGAATTACAGGCATGTGCTACCATGCCTGCGGGGGCCCGCCCCGCGAGGGTCGTGGGATGTGTTGAAGCAGAGACGGATAGGCGACGACGATCATATACACGGACACCTGCTTCCTGAACAGATGACAATTTAATGCTAGTTAATACAGAGCTTTTATACCATTTTTGAAGGGGCAAGACAAAGAAAACTCTTTCACATACATATCTTTTAAAAGTTACCAGCTAGTGGTCTTAGTAGCGAACAAACCAAGGTTCCCATAGGCTTTAGTAGCAAACAAACCAAGATTCTCATAGGCATTTAGACAACGTCTTATTCATAAAGCCAACAATGACACTTTCAGTCCAATGTCCCAAATTACAGTTCTTGAAATGTTTCAAGAAAGTTTCTTTAAGTGTATATTTCTTTATGTGTCAGGAATATTCTCATCCTAGGCTCTTAAGTTCTTCAGAGTCCTGTGATCGCCTCCCTTGTCCAGATGTCCTCATTACTTTTCTCTTATCTTGCAGTGCTTGTTTCTAAAGAGAACTCAAAAGAAACTTTTAGTAATGTTTCCCAGGCCCCTCAAGGTTGCTTTCTGTTTTAGCTGATCTTGTCATAAAAGTGTCTGATTATTATATTATGAGTTTAGTGAAAACCTACTCTATAAATGTTAACTTAGAGTTTTAACTATAGAATTAAGTAAAAACCTTAATATTAATCTTATCCTAAGTTAGTGAAAACGGTGTTATAAATCACCTACATAACTTCTAGATAAGTGCTAGAACTTACAATGAATTCATAATGAACTTATTATAAACTTGTGCTTCTAAAAAATCCTTATGATTAAACACTAAACTGCATAATCCTAAATCTAATAAGGAGTGAATATACTTATATCATTTATACTTAAGCAATATCTAGTAACTTATAACCAAGTGAAAGAAAGCATTCTTGATGTGCTTCAGAGTTTAACCCTTGCATATGTTAGAAAAGGCCAAGTGGCATAGTGGGAAAATGGAAAAATAAACCATGATATTTCCAGGTTAGCTGTGATTCTTCGCATAAACATGCCATCTTCTTCTTTCATGACTGCACAGAATTTCTTCAGCTGTATCAACAGCAAAGATGGAAGACAGAAGGGCCTCAGCTGCCTGGGCTCGCTTTGCGGCCAGGGGTCCTCAGCGCACCTGAACTTTGTCATCAGGCGGGCCTCCAAGGCTGGCTCCCAACACGTGCCCGTTGATTTCTTTGATTTATTGTAGAGATGAGGTCTCGCTGCCCAGGCGGGTATCAAACCTGCGGGCTCAGGCAATCCGCTCACCTCAGCCTTCCAAAGGCACGGGATTACAGGCTGAGCCGCCAAGCTCGGCTTAAAGGGAATCTTGATGTCAGCTTTTAAAAGCATAAACATGTTTCTTTCTCTGAGCACCATGTGTATTCTAACATTTTCTAGTATAATAGTTTTAAGGCCATTCAGAAAAAAAGTACTTGGCTTCCTACCATCTGAATGCTTTTCTATTTTGGGGAGACCCCAGGGTAGGTGGATGTTAGCGGGGTCAGATATTGAATCTCCAGAGGGTCTTTTGGAAATGATGCAGAGACTAATTTGTCTACTAGAGACTATTTGTGATGACCATTGCAGAGGCAAGTGTCCAGTGCCATGGAATGGAGGAATGGTAGGAGCAGCGAGTACCCAAGGTCCCCAACTTCCCCGGGCACGTCCTAAGTCTGTTATTTCTGAGGCTAGATCATGGCTGCTCTTTGCCATCCTATGTTTCTTCCAAGTCTTGTTCTCCAGTCTTCTCAAAGATTCCCTGAGGTACCAAATACCTGTTTAATGAATTCTTTTTTTCTGCTTAAGTTGATGAGTCCATTTCTGTTGATTGCCACCCAAAGCTCCAGACTGGTACAAAAACTTTGCATATGGCTTGCACTTAAAAATAATTTTATGGGTCAAGCATGGTGGCTCATGCCTGCAATCTCAGCACTTAGGGAGGCTGAGGCAGGAGGATTGCTTGAATCTAGGAGTCTGAGACCAGCCTGGGCAGCACAGCGGGACCGCATGTATAAAAGTAAGTAAATAAGTAAAAAAGTAATAATTTTATGAAAATATACTGATTGCTTGAAATTATCAAATGATAATCTTATCATTTGGGTAGTATCAACTTGACCAACACTCTCCCATGTTTTTCCTCTATCGCCATGTTTAATTCCAACTATAAAATTAAGACTAAAGTTTTTAATTTTACTTAAAATTAAGACTAAAGTTTTTATTTGACTATAAGTTTATTTTTTATTTAACTGTAAGAGAGGTTAAGATGTCTAGATATTATCGGCTCTGAAGAAGCACGAATTCCTGCTACTGGCATTAACTCTAAGAGGTGTGTCTGGGAGTAGATTTAACCAGTTTTCTCAGTTGGAACAAGACTGTTTCTAGACAAAGCATCATAGCGAAAGTACCAAAGTCATTGGCAGATGTTAGTCATCTTCTGATTTCTTTATAAGTTCCCCATTTTGGTAGATCCGGACCACATGCTATCCACAGATGTTGAAGGGAGTGCCTATGGGCAAAAAATAACTCAAAAACTTTTGAGTATGGAATTTTATTTATGTGGTGCTTACAGCAAGAGTTTCAAATCTGTGCTTTGCAGAGCCAGGGGGCTTTCGCAAAGTCTCTTTGGGGACGCTAGGGGAGGTGTGCTTGCAGGAAGTGACCAGGACTGGGCCTCTTTATGTAGAACAGCAGTTTTTATTTTCTATTTAAGTATTAGGCTTTCAAACAAACCGATGGAGGCTTTGTCAGTCGAATAAAAACCGGATGTATCCCCCCATGCATACCTAGAAAAAGGTGCGTACATGCTTAGAGATAATTTCTGCACACAAATGTAGAATGTTCACAGATTCCCTAAAGATCTTCACAGCCTTTCATTCCATAGGCTCCCAGATTAAGGGATTCTGAAAAAAGTTTCTTCTTTAAAGGCTGATTTGATGTAAAGAAAACAAACAAACAAACAAACCAGAAGATAAAGGAAACCACGGATCCATCTCCGTGCATATCACTTCGGGCTCTCTCATGGCCCTGGGAAAATAGGTTTCATTTGCACAATGAAGATATGTGTAAAGATGCTTTTTCTTGGACAAACCCAGTCTGCCTGTCTGCTTTGTGTCCAGAAGACCACTTATTAAGACAAGTTTGCTTCTGTGCAGAGTATGCCTTTTTGAATACTCTTGTGCTGAAGATGACTAGGCGTTTTATGGGAATAGGCTGGTACAAGGAGCTCACGGTCTGGAAGGCATCCTCAGGATGCTTAGACCCAAGGGCACCTAGAGCAATAGTAGAGGAAAGGCAAGAGAGAATGCTGAGAGAGCCAGGCATGGGCAAGAAGGGAAGAAATCCAAGGAAAGGTGGAAGGAAGGAAGGGAGGAAGAATGAATGAGATAAGGACAAGAAACTAGTAAGTGAACTTTTTCTTCCTCAGATCTTGCAGAGGTGTCATTCTCTCTGCCTGGATTGCTCATCCTCCCTCTCTATAGGACTGTCTCCCTCTTATTCTTTGGCTCTTAGATGGAAAATCCACCTTTTTTTTTTTTTTTACTTAACCCCCAATATAAACTAGGTCTCCTCGGTTTATTCTTTCTCATAGTTTTTAAAATATCCCTCTTTTAGCATACATCACAATTTAAAACTGAACACCTATGTGTGTGTAAATTAATTATATGTGTGTGTGTATTTGTGTGTGTTTATCAGTGTGTGTTCTTACTTCTTGGCCATCTCTCTGTCTTCTAGTATAAGCCATAATAAGTGCAGGGACTATGTCTCTTCTGTGGCTGGCACAGAGTACAGTTGTTTTTTTTTTCTGAGTTGCAGTTTCACTCTGTTACCCAGACTGGAGTGCAGTGGCCGCTCCCGGCCACCGCAGCCTCAACCTGCTGGGTTCTGGCGATCCTTCCGCCTCAGCCTTCCAAGTAGCTGGAACTACAGGCGTGCGCTACCACGCCCGGCTAGAGCACAGTTGTTTAATAAATAATTATTGAGTGAGTGAGTTAATGAATGGATCACTGCAAGTTTTGATGCCAGGAAGACACATGAAGCATGATTCTCCCTGAGCTATAGAAAGGGCCATGCCATCCATCGGCCTAAGGATGGATGACTTAGACACAGGGAATGAAGAACTGGATAGAATAAGAGAATGTGGGCTTTATCTAGAATGACATGGTCAGCAAAAATCTGAACTCAGGAATTGCTTTGGTCTGGCTTTCTGTGTGAAAACCCCAAAGTGAGGACAACCTCAAACTAGGATATAGCTGGGCCCTGCTAGTGGTTAGGCTTCTATTGCTGGCCTGGAAGGGGCTATATCCTTGAGAAGGGGTTTGAAGGAGGAAACAGAGAGCAACGCCACTTTTTGGAGTCCAGAAGGTTAGGGCAGCAGCTCCTGGGACCTCTGTTGGGGGCGGTAGAAGTAGTAAGGAAGGTGGCCAGCCTTGCTTTCTTTTGGATTCTCATAGAGTGGGCTCCAGGTTTATGTGCAGCTTAGGGCATCGACAAATCAGGAAAAGGAAACATAGCGGAGGGGGAGTAAAAACTTTCCAGGAAGTGTGCTGTTTCTGTCTTCTCTGGGGTCTGCTGTTGCTTCTCGAATCTTTAACCCTGTGATACCAATCGACGCTTTGACATGCCATCATTTAAGGAATGTATTCAGTGCTACAAGTAGGAACTGGAAACGTCCCATTTTTCTAGGTCTATCCCAGTAAAAGGGGGAAGAGGGCTAGAAAGTCAGATATTCCTCTGCAGAGATGTCCTAAACAGAAAGGTGAGCACTTGGATCGATTATATTTAGAACTTTTCACATTTTGTGGTACTCTTGTCTTAGTGCAGCAGATTTCTTATAAACAATGGCAAGCATAACATGTAAAAGGCACCAACAGTACGTTTGCTCAGTTTGGGTTGACATAAGTTGAATTTGCTTGGTGTATTAGAAGAAAAAGGATTATGTAGTCTTGCGTGATTTCTCTGAATATTCTAGAGCATGGTCTGATTTTCCATTTTCCTTCATGCTTGTAGATGTGGCATTTGATGTTTTAAAAACTCTGGACTCAAGCAGTCAGAAACTTGGTTTTGAGCAGATGACATTGAAGAAGTGACCTGGTGACTGAAAATGAAAGTGTTGGCTTAAATGGTCTCTAAGCTCCAGTCCTAAGATCCTGTTACACTCCTTATAAGCCCAGGGATTTATGTTGACATCCTTTCTCTTCTGTAATTTAAAGAAGAGGAGACTGACTAATGAATACAAATGATTTTTCTTCTCCAACCCATCTAGCCAATCGAGTCAGCACTGATCTTACCCCTTACCTGTCTCTACCCTTCCTAGGGAGGATTAAGATAAGTTTCTCAGTGAATTTCATCTTTCTTGATAAGATGTACAGGGGAAGAGAGGGGATTTATGCATTCCTGTTGAGCAAACAAAATTTATAGAAATTGTTGTCAAAATCCTTGGCTCCATATTCAGCCTACATTCAAAGACTGTGTTAAGGGGATGATATGAACAACTCCATCTAACTGAGAATTAAATCTCTCACGTGCTGAAGTGAAGTCACATAGAACATTGTTTTGCAGTTTAACAATGCAGGAATTAAAGCCAAATTTGTATGAAGAACAGATGAGTTCACAATTAACAGAAAGAGAAACTGCTCCAAGATAGGATTGCTAAATGTTCTCTGCATATAAGCAGGGAGGAAATACATTACATTTAGAACATGCCAAGCATGTCTTAGGATCTTTTTAGTTCATCAGTCCCTCGACATGTACGTAAAACAGAACATGTGATGCATTCTGATCTATTACACCTGGCATAAATTTTAATTAGCAGATTCAGTGGTCCTTTATAAAGATTCCTATTCAAAGATATTAACTCTGAGAGAAATTAGGGACACCAACTGAGCCAAGGAAGTATGGACCAAAGCTGACTTTTCTGATCGGTTGGATGGGTCAGTGACAGGTGGTTTGGAAACCAGAAACGTTCCCTTGCTCCGAACATTTTCTGCCCTGTCTACAGGTTTTTGAAATTTCTCTCCCAATGACTTCTCTTCACTTCACATCTAAAAATGAGACACGAGAGACAAGTACTCCTATAGATGTAGCACACTGGCTAAAATTCTTATTAATGTGTAAATGACTGATAGAAACAGTTGCCCTCAAAGAGTAAATTTCAGTGAGGTAGCTAGGGAAGGCCACCTAAAAGATGCACAGGCTACCCAGGAAAGTCGAAGGAGTACAGCATAAAACAAGACTTGGAAGACTGATTAGACTGCAGAAAGACAAACTTTATCTGTATGGTGTGATCATATCATAGGGACATTGAAAAAACAGTGGTCCTGGATGTATTTACCAACCCATCAATTAATGTCTGAAATTGTTCAATCAATGTGTTCTCCTTGGTGCAGGGGAGTGCTCAAGATCAATATCACGGAAAGAATTACTACTTTATAAGTATAATCCTTTATTCACATAAATATACATGTGTAGTGAGAAGGATAGGAAAAGAGGGGAAGATAGAGAAAAGTTGTAACTGAGTGCCTGGGAGGGAGATAGAAATTAATAAGGTCCTCTCCTCCTACTCCCCCCAACCAACTCCCCCCACCAAAAAAAACAAGGGGACAATAGAAACCAGTAGCATTGATGCAATAAAATATAACATGTGCTGTGTGGTATATATACAACGTGCACTCTTCTGAGCATTTTATGTATATTAACTCATTTAGAGACCAAATCAATTGTCAATATCGTTACACAAATATCTGTTCTTGACTTAGTCATGTAATAGATCTTCACAGGGGAGCCATTATGTGTGGGGCACTTTTCTAAGGGTTGGAGTTACAGAGGTTAACAGAGCAGCCAAGGGCACTGCTCTTACAGCGTTTACATCCTGGTGGAGGAGATTACTCAAAAAAAGAAGTAAGTGGATAATGAACATTATTCTAGAACGATAAGCTCTATCTTCTGTAAGGGTGGTATGATAGAGAGTAACAGGGATGTGGAAGAGACAACGTGGCCAGGGGGCACCTCTCTGAGGATGATGGTGACCTCTACCTGACAGATAAGCTACCAGCCACGTAAAGATCAGTGATCCAGGAAGTCCGGCAAAGAGCACCGCACTTGCAAAGGCCCTGGGGTGGAATGAGTTCAGTTTGCTGGAGGGATTGAAGAAAGGCCAGTATATCTGAAGCAGATGTCAGCTGAACTGAAGCAAAGCTACAAATAGCCTGTCATTTGGGTTTTATTCAAGAGCAATAAGAAGCACTTACTCCTGGAAGTCTCTGAAAATGAAAAGCTGTAAAAGATTTAACTTTTATTCCTTCCAGGTTGCTGCAAAATTCATGATTTTGTTCTTCTTTATGGCGGCTTAATATTCCATTGTGTGTATGTACCACATTTAAAAAATCCAGTCCTCTTTTGATGGACAGCACGGTTGGTTCCATGATCTTGTTATGGTGAACAATGCTGCAGTAAACATACATGTGCAGGTATCTTTTTTATAGAAAAAAAGATTTAGCTCTTTTCTCACAAGCTCATCGACTGTGCAGAAACTGACTTTATCATCCTACAGCCCAGGTAGTTGGTCCTTAATAAGACTAAGAATTCATCATAGTTCTAAGAAAAGGAGCAATACCTAAGGTAAGAATAGTCAAGAGATTTTTGTGGAGGAAGCGAGGCTTGGGTAAGTCATACAGAAAGGGTAGAGTTAGATACAGAACCCCAAGTGAGAGCCTGGCTTCCCCAACTGTCTCTTAGTTCCTCTAATTAGCAGGAGTCCTGATCTCTCTGTTATATTCCAGAATGAAAACGTTTCTTGTTGTTCCTTACCTTTGCTTGAATACCTTTAATTTATCTAAAACTCCCATGTTCCCCGAGTATGTGTATGCATGAGTGAGTAGAGTATGTGTGTGCATGTCTCCATGTGTGTCTGTGTGCGTGTGTATGCATGTGTGAAGCAGTCTCTACTCTTTGGAACCAAAAGGATGGGAAGCTTATTAACTTGTTCAATTTTGCCCATTAGAGAATAGCCTTATGTCACAGCATAAGCTCTTTGGGGATGAAAATTTCCATTGGCTCTTAGACGTTTGCCATGTTGGTCTTGAAGACACATACCTCTAGAATCTTTGTGGCAGTGGTACATGCCCAGCTTAGTCCATCAAGCATTTACTGAAAGTCTACTGTATCCCAAGCACTGGTTAGAGCACTGTCAAAACAAAGATGGACAATTTGCAAGCCTTGCCCTTAAGGAGTACATTAGCATCCAAAATACGGTTTCTTGGGTTAGCTTATTCTGCATTTTTACAGCCCGACATACACTTTGTTTTGGGTCCTTTGACTTCCTAAATGTCCAGTTTGCACATGCAGCTCACTTTCCTACAATCCAGATTCTTTGTCTAATCCAGAGAGACTCCACGTTGCTCTCAGTTACCGGCGTCATTTAAGGGCATGCGTAGACATCGCAGGTGGCCAGAGTCTAGAGCTGGGTTTTATTATAATTCTTGAGTGATCATGGATAGTCAGAGCCTTTGAAATGGACACGGATTATTTATGGCTAGAGAGCATTTAGAGGATAAGGTCTCAGGAATGAAAATCCAAGAGGAGAAATAAATGATGAATGCATCCCAGGGAAACGAATAATATTTACTAAAGTATGTTTGTTTCAAGGCTAATTCCTTTATTTTTACTGCTTATGGTGGTAATCTTTGTGAGAAATTTCAGGCTTGAAGAAAGAGGCTCATGGAATAAAGTCTGGTGTGTGAAATTCTACACCCTTGGCATCTGTGTGCTGGGGGAGGGGCTACGTGGCTTCTCTGGGGGACAGTATCCTATATTTGCCTAAAACATGGTCTCTTTCCTTCTCCAATCCTTCTGGAAGCTTTTCCATGGTAGTCATTCCTTGAACACCAATTGTGTATCTGCAAGTACACTAGACAAAGGTGACACAGAGATGGGCAAGATATACACAATCCTGCCAGGGACCCAGGCCATGAAGCAAATGGCAACCAAGTAACTTGCTGATTTTACTTGCAGTAAAAGTTATGGAGGAGAAACACACAGCAGTAAATATTTCCACCACGTCGGTATGAAGATGGAAGCTTCCCGGATTTCGCCCCAGGTTCCGGACCTGATTTTCCTTAATTGACGGTGAGTAGGATTTGGTCACCTTAAGCTTGGACAAGAAAGACCTCATCCTTCGCTGCTCTTCTGACCTGTGTTTCCTTGCACCTCTGAATTCCTCCATTGCGTCCATCCTTCTCCTCTTAGTCCTGCATAGATTGTGAAATCCTTTAGGGCAGAGCCCAGGGACTTAGCTTCAAGTACTAATGATCTGTGCGGTGACTGTTACATAGTAGGTACCAAATAAATGTTAGTTCCATCGAACTACAGAGCTTCCTGTTGACTCTCTAATTCCAAGGTCAGGCTTCTGCCGGGAAAGGGGGCTGTGGGTCCCACCTGGGTATTATTCCTCAGTTGGACCCTGCGTAGCATTTCCGTTGCCATGGGGTCTGGGTCAGTAGCCTGGCTGACAGGCCTAGACAAGGTGAAGGCAGCTGGTGGAGTGAGGTTAAAGGTTTCTTCTCCAAGCACTCTGGATCTTCTGCAGGATTGAAGCAGCCTTTGTGAAGATTCCCTTCCCAAGTTCTCCAGAGATGTGGGTGATTTCAATGATGTCAACTTTTCCCCCGAAGGGTTTTGGAATCCACCTAGAAGGTTTTCTGTAAATCCAACCTTTGGGAAAGTGCCTGGCACATAATGGGTACCCTGTGAAGATCTGTTAAATGACTAAGTCAAGGACAGATATTTATGTGATGATATTAACAAATGTAGTCTCTAAATGCGTTAGTATGCCTAAAATACTCAAAAGAATGCCTGTCGTCTATACACCACATAATACATGTTATATTTTGTTACTTTACAAATACTGTCATTGATGCATTGATCATTGTTCCAGTTTCCTCTTGTTGCGTCTTGTGTTTTCGGGGTGGGATAGAGAGGGGTCCTTATTAGTTTCCATCTCCCTCCCAGGCACCCAGCTAAAGCTCTTCTTTGTCTTCTCTCCAGTCAGTTCTATTTTCCTACTCTTCTTTCTACGCAGGTGCATATTTATGTGAATAAAAGATCATACTTACAACAGTATTTGTAAAGTAATAAAATATAATAATGATTCTCCCAAAGTGATTTACCTTTACACTTATCTGCACTAAAGAGAACACATTGGTTGAAAACTTTCAGACATTAGTTGATGGATTGATAAATATATGTAGGGCAACTGTTTTTTTTTTTTTAAACATTCCTATGATATTATCATACCATAAAGATCACATATGTCCTTGAAAGTCTGATTGTTACATCTCAGCCAGTCTTCCAAATCCTCTCTGAGGTGCTTCTAACACATCCAGATGGAAAATGTCAGGGTTTTGTGGAAAACACACCACAATATAAATTTGACTTTCTATCTCTCCAACAAGAAATAAATTGTTTTTCCTTGCATTCTTAAGGTTGCTATCATCCACTCAGAAACATGATTGCTATCCTAAAATCTAACTTTCTTTCCACCACAATTGGCTTTCCCTCAAAACTCATGGCTACTAATTCTATCTCCTAAATTTACTTTTTGTCTCTCTTTCCTCTCAATCTCTGTTACCCATTACTTAGAACAGACAACTGGTCACCCTGCTTCTGGCCCCTGCTATCCCACAGAGATAATTTTCAATGTACACGTGTATAATGACTCTCCTTAAGGGTGTGCTATCAATTATGGTGTGAAATGCAGAGTCCTTAGGTGAGCATAAAAAGCCCTGACAGTCTGATTCTAGGTTATCTGGTTGTCCTTGTCCTCCCTTCTCTGTTTCTTTGCAGATATTCTTTGCTCCTGCTACACCATACCGGTATGGGTCGGAATCATACCATGTTCTTCTGGCCCTTGTGACATGATATACCTCGAATACCCCTCTCATGCTCCTTTCTCCACATCAGCCTTGTCAAAGTCTACCATTATTCAAGGTCCAGTTCAAGTGCTCTCACTTCCAAGAAGTCCTCCACTCTGTCTTCCAACCCGTTTATCCTACCTAGTTAATCACACCCTCTTCTGTAACCCCACAAGTTTTGCATGGCTCTATTACAAATTTATCATATGGCATTGGAATTTTCAATGTCTGTCCCTTTGCACTTACCTGTGTCTTGTTCAGATTTAGACTTTTAGACCTTTTATCCCTTTACTCTGTGACCTTGGACACATGACATAATTCCTCTCAACTTCATTTTTTAGTTTATTGAAAAGGGCTTTACATTAGATGAAGCATATAGCACAAGGTATGGCATGTAGTAATTACTTAATAAATGGCATTATCTTTTATTATTATCTAATAGCATAATATCATTGCAGATAGAAATTATTGTCTGTAACTGTTCTGGGACGGGGGGTGTTATCAGAAGGAAGGGGTTTCTTCTGTGCTTTAAGTAATAGATTTAGAGGGGCAGGTGCAGCTATTGCCATCAGTTACTGAAGGGAGATTCTCACTAAGGGACCGGTGGTTTTCTCTAGGGGTAGACGGATGTAAAATTTGACTGGACATTAGCCTGGAACCTCTGGGTGGGCGTGGTGTTGCATGGGAAATGAATAGGTTTTTCTTTTAGTTATGCCACTATAAGATAGATATGAACTGGACAGGATTATTTCAAAAATCTTATATGGATATATTTTATGAATTTGAGTTAAGCTATTGCACGGCCACTATGAAACTAGTTCAAGTTATTGTTCCAGCTTTAGGTTATTCAAACCATCACCTCCCTACAATGGGGAGGGAAAGCTACTTTTATTTTGGCATCAGTGTATAATCCCAAGTGTACTCGATCCAGTCTGGGGTGGATACAGTCTCTTTGGAGTTCAGTGAAAAGTAAGGTCAGCATGTACAGAGACCCGAGGAAAGTAAACTGATTTAAGGCACTAAGCTGGGAAATACTGTTCCATTTTCTTCTGAATGGAGTCCTCAGTGGTGCTGGAAAACCATCTGGAGAAATGCAGCCCCAAGAGTAACCACGTGCTGTAATGCATTTGATTAAAAAGAGGAAGGAAAAAAACATGGTGTGTGCTATCCTCATGCGAGAACTGGGGAGCAGGCAGCCTGTGAGTTGTGGTCCATGGAGATTTTGCCTGGATTACTTTAAAAGCACTTTTGCAGAGCCAGGCAAATGAAAGTCATGTGTTTATCCATCAAGGAGACCTTCTCTTGGGGATATTTTATTTGCAGTTCTATAAAGAGGCAAAACCTCCATGTTTTTAATCTTCTGTGCAAGAACTTCTAAACATTGGAAAAGCAATGACAGGAAGAATAAGTTTGGATGTCTCAGAAATCCTGATAAACTTTGGAAGTCGGTCCAGGCTCTTTGAACTT
Source organism: Carlito syrichta (assembly GCF_000164805.1). NCBI lineage: Eukaryota > Metazoa > Chordata > Mammalia > Primates > Tarsiidae > Carlito > Carlito syrichta. The sequence goes on from NW_007247357.1 coordinate 510,335, forward strand.
TTTGGCCAGACCATCCTGGATTCTGTGTCTTTGAGAGCAAGTTCACTTACAGCATGTACGTATCTCAGGCTACACAGTATTTAGCGTTTTTTTTTAATCAAGGTCTTGGCAAAGGTGACACTGAGACACTCAGTCTTGAATGTGCAGATGTCTGACAATCTCAAGTGTCCTCAGGCTTCAGTGGGCTTTTGAGAGACATGCTCAAATCATTTAATTCATTTGGGGGAAATTTTCTATCAATCAAAAATGGCTTTGGGGGATTTCAGTGGTCAGTCTCCAGTCTTCTCAGTCAAGTGGTGTCAGCCTAGTACAAAGGGTTGTATCACAGCACCACAGGACTAGTGGAACGAAACCTTTCACTTTATTGTTTGGGGACTTCAGAAGGTTGAAACGCTGACTCAAGAAGCAATATGATTTTGTGCGTTTGGTTTGGACCAAACTGGATTCAACCACAGATAGTCAGCTTTAGCTCTTTGTGATGCTCTATATAGTCAGAGTGACCAGCCATGAAGTTGCAGGGTACTTGGTCCATCTTTTAAAATGTATATTATCCTCATGTTAAGACTAGGAGAAGCTAGAGAAGACTGGAAAGGAGTTTCAGTTTCCTTGTCTCACTTAATTTATTTTGTATACCACTGGCCATCCATAGGTGAATGGTGTTGCTTTTGAGGAAATATGATTTGGGAGAGAAAATTTTGCATTTGTTATCTACTGCTGCATAACAAATTACCCCAGAATTTAGCAGATGAAAAGAATACATGGTTATTAACTCACAGTTTCTGTGGACCAGAATTCAAGAGCGGTTTCACTGGATAGTTCTGGTCCAGGGTCTCTCAGGAGGCTGGAGTCAAGATATAAGCTGGGCCTGAAGCTATGTGAAGGCTCCACTAGGGTTGAGGGTCAGCTTCCAAGATGGTTGTATCAAATGGCTGTTGCAGAAAGTCTTGGCTTCTTGCCATATGGGTCTCTCCATAAGATTTCTTGGGTATCTTCATGACGTGGCTACCGGTTTCCTTAAGAAAGAATGATGAGAGAGAGAGAGAGAGAGAGAGAGAGAGAGAGAGAGAGAGAGAAGAACATGGAGCCACAGCGGGTTGACCTAATCTTAGAAATCACACAGCTTTCTTTTCTTTAGAAGTTGGTCACTAAGTGCCACCTACTTTTTTGTTTATTTAATTTATTTTTACATATTATCTTCTAGCCCTGAGGTTGAGAAAAAGGAGTCTGGTAACCCACTTTTAAGGGAAGAAAAATTAGTGTCTGCCTTTTGATGGGAGGAATATCAAAGAATTTGTAGACATATTTTTAAAGCAACACACCACATGAGCCTCAGAAGTCATTGACATGGATGTGAATCTCAAGTCTCTCTTATTAACTGTGCTGCTGGGGGGAAGTTGCTGAATCTTTGAGCTTTGGTTTAGTTATTCGTGAAGTAAAATCCAAAATACCACCTTTGCATTGATTTTGATAGAAATTATGCTTATAAAATACCCAAAACAGCTCCCGACCTAAAATTGGTGCCAAATAAAGAGCCGATATGGTGATGATTATGACAATCATGATAGATGATCTTGGGTGACACAGGCTCTGTGTGCCTCATTTGATTTATAATACCTACCTTATGGAATGCTATCAGTATTAAATGCTGTAATTTATGGGAAAGAAGCTCCTGGCACAAAGTATGTTAGTTTTCCTAATTTCTTGGAGGAACACCAATGAAATGATATTTTGGTTGGTCTTGTTGCTAAAAAACAGTGTGCTTAAAATAAAAACATTAGCTATCATTAATGTTATAAATACTAAAATTTTTAGAGCACACCCTCTGAAAAAATGAAGGCCTCACTTTAAAATTGGCTCATCTAGACAAAGGGCTCATCTCTCCATTAGAGGTACAGTTTTCCTGTGTGATTTATGGCACTGATTGGTTGTTCTGTGTCAGCTGCTCTCTTCTGGGTCTTGTACCTTGAGATGACATTTCTCACATCCCCTAAAATGCTCACGTACACATGTACACACACACACACACACACACACACACACACACACACACACACACACACACACAAAATCTATCATTTAATGTGTCATCTTGTACAGTGCCATCATCTGAAAATAATTATCCAGTTGATGAGGATGATGCGATTAGATATAAAAAAGGATGAATAATGTCACAGAGTAAAGCATTTGGTGACAGATGACTCTTGACTCGTTAAAAATGACGCACTGCTGGGAAGCCAGAGAGACTTTTGGTATGAACACAGGGCAAAACAGTTGTCTGGTATAGTGGAGCTCTTCAATGAAGCAACCAAATCTCAGACCTCAAGCTCAGAACAGTGACATAGTGGCCTGATCAGCACTGACCTTTACAACAAAAACAAAAACAAAGCTAGGCCTCTTGCCTCCAACGAACCATTTACTTGATCTGGGTTCGAGCAGTTCCTGGCAAGGTTAGTCCAGCAAGGTCCTGTTTACATATGGTAATTTCAAGGTTCCTGGAATTTAAGATAAAGTTAAGATAAATTTAAGATAATTTGAGGAGCAAGGGAAAGTAGTGTTGAAACCCTGCTGCAAACGTGGGAAGAACAGAGAACAAAGACTATTATGTTCACATCCTGAGAAGACACAGCTTCTCATCCTCTCCACCTCCTTGTTCAGCAAAGGCAAAGGTGGGTGGGGAAGGTTCCAGTTTTCTCTGGAATGAATTGTCAAAACTTTCCCCTCCAGGCTTGAAACATGTTCCCTGCTGAGCCGCTCAGCACATTGTCAAACTAGTCTTTACTTGAAAGACATATGGCGTCAACATGAAGGTTGTCATGTAAGTCGTTCTCCTCCCCACTACCAGCCTTCTGAAAGAGTCTTGAAAGATGTTCCATCCTGTATCAGGGGGCCAGCACAGCAGAGTATGCTGTGAGCAATCGATCCTGTAGGGGAGGCTGCCAGGGGACCAGAGACCCCCTCCAGAGCAAACGAAGGAGAAAACTACAGACCAGGGGAGCTGGGGGGAGACGAAGCAGGAGATGTCGGTTTTATGGGGCTTGCAAACCTGAACTCAAATATTAAAAATGCTTTCATCAGTCTCCTTAATCCAGAGAAATTCTTTTTGGCTTAGATGGGAGGAAAAAATCAGTCCCTTAAGGGGAAAGCAAGAGGAGACGAGGTAATAAGGATGTGAGTCAGACGCAGGGAATTGCTGGCAAATGCGTTCCTTTTAGGAGGCAGAGGAGGACTGTTTTCAAGCTGCTTGAATGTTACAGACCACTGATAATGCCTGCCTGCTTTCTGTTGATTTCTCCCTTTAGCTACGAGAGAGGGTTGATTCCCTTAAGTGGAAAAAAGGTGAGGAAAAAAATGAACCGTTTCTTCCCGGCCTCATTTTTTCCTCCTCTGGGGAATAAGCGGCACTTGGGCCCCACTTGGGCCCCGAAGTTGTGTTTTTCTTTGGGTTTTGCCTTTTAATAGGGGTTGAAGAAAGTGGTTATAGACATTTGAGGGGAAATAAAGCCTGTGGTTTATTAACGGGGCTGGTTTTAATCAGCAGTGATTTGACTAGGGTAACATTAGGGCTGCAAGGATGATAACTGATACCGTGATTTTCTATGCTTTTAACCCCAAATGAAGTCTTGTGGATTCCCTGACAGAAATGCATGTGTTCCTCTGGCCGACTGTGGTGAGGGGTGTTTTGAGAGGACAACACCAGGTGAGGGAAGGGGAGGGCTGGGAGCTGGGCCAGCTGCCTTGGGGACTCCTCTCAGCTGAAATTCCAGCTGCTAGGAAGCAAGTCTTGTGGGCCTAGGGCTTTTTAGCAGGCGAATACAGGTGAAGGGAAGGAATAGAGGCAGGTTTTGGTCCCCATCTGGCCACTCCAAGTCGGGATCCGGATGGCTAAGTATTCATGAGCATATCCTTGTGGTCCTGAGGCAAAATCTCAGGTCGTGACCCCTTACACTTTGCAGACCTTTAAGAAATTTTGTTTTTTCCTTCTATTAGGAAAGTCAAGAAAGGTAGAAGGCTGCTCTCCAAGGTAACCCAATTCTGTCCTGCCCAGAACAAAATCCTTGGGATCTTTCCCACCCCGCCCATCATTTAGCATGGCCGCCACCAAAATCACTGCCGATATCCCAACAAATTTACAGCTGATCTGAAAGCCAAGATCAAATTCCTGCATTAGTTACCAACTATGCAGCTAACAGCAGCAACGAGGGTTCTGGGAATGTTCTTCTCAAGAACAAGATACTTTATCAGTGTATTCTTCCAAGAAGAAGACACAGAGACCCAACATTGACGTGTCTCCACTACGGGAGACCTGACTGGTTTGAAGACAAATGAGATCACGTAGAAAAGCTGGTGGAAAGGCCTGGGGATGTGGAGGTTGAAAGGAAGGTGAGCTGATGGGCTCATCTGCTGTCGGTCCAGTCCTTCTGACGTTTCTATAATGTTCTGCATTCTTGTGTTTGTATATATACAGGCTACTCTTTCCAGTGGTAGAAGAGTGTTTGTGTTTCCTTCTTGTTCTCATGCCCGAGAGGCACTGACCAATCCCCAGTTTCTTCCTTGGAGCCCCTGGCGAAAGTGACACTTAGCCAAGAAATAGTGCCAGGTATGTGACTGGAGAGGAATCTGAGTTCACTCTGCACCTCTTGATTCTTCCTGTTCCTTCCTCTCTGACCACGTCCCCTTGTGTCCCTCTGTAATGGCATCTCTTGGAGAGGTGCTCAGTCCGCAGCAATAACTCCTCAGGATCTGCCCCTGATTCATGGGCTGTTCTGTGGAAGTCAGGTCTTACCATCCTTGGCTGAGAAGTGACATTTCGCTCTGGAGCAATATATTCTCTCGGGAATATGAAATCATAATGAGGAATCACAGAGACCAGGGTTTGTCAGAACTGAGTCTTGTTAATGACCAGGCCCTAAAACAGTAGTGGCCAAGTATTTTTTTTTTTCATTATGCGTGGGTGAAAAAAAAGGGACACATATTCCCGATATATTTATACTTATAGACTATATACATGTATTATGATTACCTGCTGATATCTCAAGGTACACTGTAAACTTAGGAGTTTTTAAAAATGAAAAGCAAATATGGCTCCAGCAGTAATGAGCACACTTAGCACCCAGATCTTTGTTTTTAATACCATTCTCCAATAAAATGACCAGAACTCACTGGATGAATGTGTGATCCTAGGACCAGGATCCTAGAGCCTGGAACATCTTACAGTGCCAGAAAGAAGCAAATTGCATAAACAAACAAATGACAAAAACAACATAATAATGGAGTAGGTCAAAGAGACACAGGAGCCAATTGAAAGAGCACCCAATGTTCAAAGCTAGCAAAATTTGAGCAAGAAAGTAAATAAAATAGTCTCGTATTATAACCCAAAGTACAAAACAAATATCTCTGAATCAATCCAGATGGATATAAATAAATAAATAAATAAGAAGAAACAAATGCCATGTGTTTCTAGAAGATTTCCCAATATTTACAAATATTCCACTGTCAAAGAGGCGAGACACAACTCCCCACTTCTAGGCTGCCCATGGATAGTATGGAAAAGGAGAAGGAAAAAGAGTAGCTTTACAATGGAGAAACCTGGCACGCATTACCTCAGCCAGGGATCGAGGTCAATATCAACCATGATAAGACATGTTGACAGGATATACCCTTGATATAATGGTACTCTGTGGTCTTTCCCTCCCAAACCCATAACCCAGACTAAAACTAGTCGTGAGAACACCGTCAGACAGATCTGAATTGAAGAACATTAGACAAAATACCTGGCCAAGAACTTCTCAAAATTGTTGAAACCATCAAAAACAAAAATTAAAAAGTTTGAGAAATGGTCACATCTGAGAGGGATTGAGGAATAAGGAGATATGACTCAATGTATTGTGGTGGACTGGATGCTATCCTGGAACAGAAAAAGGATATTAGGGAAAAACGAAGGAAATTTGAAGAAAGTATGGACTTTAGTTAATAATCTAAGTAATTAACTTTAGATAATGCATTAGTATTGATTCATTAATTATAATAAATGGACTATACTAATATAAGATGTTAGTAATAGGGGAAACTGAGTATGGGATGTACGAGAACTCCCATACTATCATCATAATCTTTGTGTTAATCTATCCTAAAAATTATGCGTATTATTTAAAATGGCAAAAATGGGATAAGGGTTGGGTTAAAACTATTTCCCACCTGTTCGGTGCATTGTAGAATGGTTAGCAGCATCCCTGGCCTATATGTACTAGAGGCGAGTAGTGCTTTTCCTGTTGTGACAACAAAAAACGTTTCCAAATGTTGGCAAATTTCCTCCCAGGAGGGTGGTCAAAAATCAACTTCATTGAGAACCACTTGGTTTAAAGAAGCACTACATTGGGTAGGAGAGAGTTGCTATGAGACACAAAGTTAAAGAACATCCTCATGTGTCAAAGGTGACCACCCTAATTTTGTCAACTACATGTATGTAGAGGCAAGCACGTGTGTGTGCTTATATATCTAATTACCTTTTATCTCCCACCTCCTCTCTTTATTTAGTTTGCCATTTTTAGTTAAATTAGATGAAACTAGAGCAGCGAAGTAATTATGATGAATTGTGTTGTCTGGAGCTAGTGCAGAAGATGAGACCAAAGGTCAGAGAGAACAAGAACAGAAGACCTCAGGAGTGTGAAAAGCAGAGAAAACAAGAAGAGGAACTGTATATTTTTGACGTTCTAACAGTGGGTGACGATAGCGCCTCGTGCTGGTGAGAGCAGAAAAAAGAAACTACTGCTGATTGGGGGAATTGGGGAATGGTTCGTAGAAATAACAATTGTTTGAAATCTTTAAGGAAGGGTAGGATTTAGGAGGATGGAAATGACTCATGTGGTTCATGAAATTAAATCTATATGTAAATATGTGTATAATTAGAGCATATATGTACTAACATAAATTTAAAGCAATGTAGTACAATTACAAAAGTAATTGCCTCCTATTAAACTCAAGCAAATACTTATGGGCACTTGCTCCCAACCAACCTTGTGCTACTTGCTGGGCATCTATGTAACCCTCCTTCACGTGCCACTTGCTTATCCATTCCCAGCCTAATTGGTCTTCAAGGTCCTCATGATGCTGTCTTTCAGCCTAGGATACCCTCAGTGGTTCTCATTTGGGGCTGCCTCACCAGACACAAGACATATGCTCAGACCTTTCTCCGTCAATAAGAACCTCTAAAGCCCCTTTTCTCTGACTGCTGTTGTATGTATATAAGTACATATGTACACATAAGCATATATAATTATATATGAAATTGCTTTAAATTTACATTAGTGCATATATGCTCTAATTATACACATATTTACATATGGATTTAATTTCATAAACCACATGAGTCATTTCCATCCTCTTAAATCCTACCCTTCCTTAAAGATTTCGAACAATTGTTATTTCTATGAACCGTTCCCCAATTCCCCCAATCAGCAGTAGTTTCTTTTTTCTGCAAACTCCCATAGCTCTCCCAGTGTCCCAACAAAGGAACCAATAACCTGCATGTATTTTTCTTAATAGACTTCATACTGCCGTTATGATTGGAGTAACATCGCAATCTTAATCTTTGTATCTTCTGCTAACCCAGTGCTCAAAAAATTTGTTATATATATAGAAAGCTATTTTAACTCAGGTATAAATTGCCTTTAATACATTAATGTGTTACTCCTCATTCTGTTGACATGCTTGCACTTCAGTGAGAACTTTTTGGAGCACACAACACTGAACTTAAGAGCACCGAGAGTGGGTGTTTATGATATGAGGCCACGGTAGTCATGCTAATTAGGGGCAGGCTTCATTTCTGACTCCAAATCTCATCCTATGGGTGAAGTCCTAATCTGCTTATGCCTGAAACTTACTTTGACCTCGATTTTTTAATACATGGGGATCTAGGTTGAGGAATTGGAATCTTACGAAAAATAGTTCTTTTGGATATTTCCTGTACAGTAAATCAAACTTGGTGATTTCAAATGACAATGGAATACCATTTTTCAAGATACTGCAGGTTGATGGGGCAATTCCTCTGCTGGCTTTTCCTGGGACTCGCCCACGTGGCTACGTTCATCTGGGAGGGGTGGAGCTGGACCAGAGGTTCAAGAAGGCCTCACCCACATGATTAGCAGGTGGCGCTGGCTCTTGGCCTGGGATCTGTATTCTCCTCCTTGTGGTCTTTTATCCTTCAGGAGGCTGGACCAGCTTCCTTCCATGGCAGTCTCAAGGTTGCAGGAGCTACAAGGCCACTGTAGACCAGAATTCACACAACATCAATTTCACTACATTCTACTGGTCAAAGCCAATCATAGGTCAGCCCAGAATGAAAAGATGGGGAAATGAACTTCATCTCTTGATGAAAGGAGCAGCAAAGACTTCGTGGTGCTGCATACTCTATCACACACAGTAATGCAACATCTCCAAATTCGGACCCTGATAACCGTGGCTACTATTGGGCCCTTTGCAGAAGTCCTGTGCTTATTCCACTCTTAATGGGACAGATGTTGGAGTACCACAGCACATGACATCCTTAAAGACTTCTTTTTTTGCCCAGAGCTAGGAGAATTGGACCTGTCTCATATATGGAGAAGTGTTCTACCTTGGATGACCACTATGAATTTCAGGAAGACTAACCACCTATCTCTAAGTGTTAGCACAATACCACCCAAATTACAGAATCCTTTTTTAAGTAGTGAAAACTTCATGAAGTTTTACTCTTTATGCCTAAGAATACAAAGTAACTAGAATAGCATCCCCATAAAACTCCATTTCTACCTTTATGATGACCACTTCTGTACCAAACCCTGAATTGTATGGTATGTCTTTAAAATAAAAGAAAAAAACCCCTGCATTTCTAAAACACTGAACTTGCCCAAGAGAAATGTAGAAGTGAAAAAGGGAAGAGTCTATCATTCATAGAAATTTGAGCAGTTTCCCCCAAATATAGTTTTTTCTCTGCCCCAGCAGTTTGTAAAAGAGCAGGTAAAGTGCAGTGGATTCCCTGATTATCTCTGCTCCACTCAAAACATTGAAACGAGGAAGCATTTTCTGTAGTGTCACTTTGTACAATCAGGGAAAGAGACATTGTGTTAAGTTCAACCACACCTCCTTCAAGACTCACAACCATGCGCCCAGGGAGGAATAAACATTGCACCTTGAGGAAATGGAGTTCTGGAAAGTTAAGGATTGTCCAAGGTCTCACAGCCTGTAAGTATTGGAAATGGTATTTACACTCAGTTTTGGCTCTTTTGGAAGCAAAACTCACCACCACCAGCCTATCTCCCAGGAGGTTGTGCACAAAAGCTCTTCCAGATAGATTGTGTCTCGGATAAAGGAATATACGAAAATAAGGACTTGGAAGAAAAGAAACAGAGAGATAAGCGTTGCAAAGAATTTTTGAGATGACCCTAGAATGCAAACACAATGTTCCTTAAACCCTACCTTGAGAAGAAAGGCCCAACAAAGAAAGAATATTGAAGCAAAGGAGTGGAAAGAGAAAGAGAGGGAAGGAGAGAGGGAGAAGGGGGGAGAGAGAGAGAGAGAGAGAGAGAGAGAGAGAGAGAGAGAGAGAGAGCACACGCTCACACTTCATTTCTCCACCTGTTCTGAAAGTAAAGGGGTAGTTATGTAGCATGTGACTGTAGTAAATGCCACTGAATTGTTCACTTTACAATGGTTGATTTTATGTCATATGAATTTTACCTCAATACATTATTTTTAAATAAACCAGAAAATCTGCTGTAAAAAAAGAGAAAGTATTTGAAAAGTGGAGATGCAGAATTTTGAAGAGAAAGATTGTTTAACAAGTTCACATAGACTGAATGTTTCTGTAGTTGATACTAGCAGATATAAAACCCTGCTCTTTTCCATTTGAAAACTGAGAAAGTAGGGCGGTCTATTGATAGTCTGTGTCCTTAGAAAAATAAACATTATTTTTTTTTCTAAGTACATAATATATTTTTTATTACAGAAAACTTGAAAGAACCAAAAAATACGAAAGGAAACCTAAAATCACCTATAATTCTACAACTATTATTTTGTGTAATATTAAAAAATACTATACATCTAGTAGGCATAGTTTATAATGTGATATGATATATAGCATATTTAAAATATTATATTGCATTACATATGATATGTAACATACTATAAAACCTATTACATTATATATTTTTCCCACAAAATTGGAATATATATAGCATACTGCAACTTAAATGGTATACATTTTTAGACTCTCTCAAATGTGAATGAGTAAGTATTTCATGGAAGAGTAAATGAACATTCATATATTAATGAACAAATGCATCGACATGTTAATTTTTCTCTTGGCAAAGAAGGACTTCCAAGTCTTGACAGCTTTTAAATGAGAGGAAATCTGAGAGATTTAGACTAACCTCCTCATAATGGAATGATATTCTACCTCATCCTGACCCCACCCTCAAAGTGCACGCGCTCAGACATGCATGCACACACACACACACACACACACACACACACACACACACACACACCCCATCACCACCACCTCTTTTCTTTTAATCATCAATAAATCATGCATGTGGGAAACCTTTATGTAATTCCAAAGATTTCAACATTGCTTATGTTGGGCTGAATGTTAGGTGTTATCTTTCTCTTTTTGGCATCAAAATCTTTCTCTTCAGAGATAAACTATGATTTAACAGATAAACCTTCAAATAAAACCCTGCCCAGTTCTTCTGAAGTCAGTTGCTTCTGGCTGGAGCAAATGGTCAATTGCTTTGAGACGTTAGCTGTGCTCTTCAGCATTCCAAACACTGCAGAAAGAAGAAAAATGGGGAAAAGGAAAACAACATAAGTGAGGAAAAAATGGGATAGGAGTAGATCAAATTGCATTTTTCTGTGTTCCAACTTTGTTTAGAGGTTAAGAAGAGGGGTTCTGGTGCCAGAGAGAACTGGCTCAAATCCTGGCTTTGCCGTACTGAGCCACGAGACCTTATTATTTTGGTCTCTTAAAGCTTCAGTTTTCTCATTAATAAAATGGAGATAATAGTAACCTTATTTTATAAGATTACTGTGAGGATTAAACAAAATTATACATACAGCACTTAGAACAGGAACTTTTAAATACTAGGTGCTAAATATGAAGCAACTATAATTTTTATATTATTACTATAGTTCTTTCTTAATATCATTATTAGTCAGCTAGCATTGACCTTGAAATTAGAGAATTACAGAGTGACCCTCAAAATTCACTATGAATTTCATCAATCAAGTATGGATTTAATTTTTGTCTTGCATCTCTAAATGATTATTAATATGGATTAACATCTCTGAGCAGCCGACAGGGAGCATTCCAATCATTTCCTGCTTATAAAATAAATCCAAAATGGTGAAAAGCAAAAACAAATCAAATGAATAGCCACTCAGACCTTACTGGGATTTTTAACTATAGCGTGTCACCGTCCGTAATGCTGTGTCGTCTCTTGGCTTCAGTACACTCTCCAGATTATAAAATAAGTTCTCTGACCCGGATTGGTGAATTACTCAGTCAAGTCAATGTTGCTTCTTGAGAGTGGTTGTCAAAGAAACCTCACTCTGTTAAAGATTCAATTACAAAGAAGAATGTCAAAGCCAATGGGGTATGATGTAGTCATGGGATTGGGGTTTAGCACCATGAAACTGATCATCCATGAGTCATTTTCTGGCTCCAGTATGAGAGAGTCTCCAGGGAGCAATAGCAGGATTTGCAAGTATTCTGGCGCCCATCTTGTGGCGGTGTGTTCTGTCTAAACTGCACGAAGTCTGAGACGAGGGCAAGTGAGCCCAAGAGGGGATAGCATTTCACGGCTTAATTCTTGCTGGTATTTTCTGGATATCAGGCCTTGGGAGAACATTGTGCTGATCAGCATTTGGGGTTGAATAGGGCTGGGATGAGAAGACAGAGGGACACAGGGCATTTGTCCCTTTCTGCTTCTAGGAAGACATCCAGTTGGCTCTAAGGGCTCACCAGCAGTTGGTGAGAATGGTGCAGAGACCAGGGTAGTGGAGAAATACATAAATCCTCCCAGGTCTCCTAAGAGCAATAGAGCCAAAGAGGAGAGAGAATGAGGCCAGAACCCTCAAGTGTGGTCACTGCCAGGGCACAATCCACGACTCCTGGTGAGGGTCTACAAAATCCCATCGCATCATCTGCGGCAAATGAAACTACCAAGATTCCCTACAGACTGAGCTGAACCCGAACTGAATGTGACAGCACATTTTCTTCTCTCAGTTTTCTCCTGGGTATAAGTGTCCACTGTCCCCTTAACTACCTTGGCCTGCCCTCCCTAAACCTGCCGGAAACACCTTTCCTTATCAAAGAGGCTCCCAATGTTCTTTTGTCAGTGTGACTATCCCCTCACTGGGCATGACAAGATCCGCTGGCGCCTGCCCTTTTGTGACACATTTCTGCTAATCGTGAATGAGATGAGTTCATTGCTTGAACTGGAGGACCGTTTCTTCATGGGCGTACAAACACCTACCAGCACTCTTGGAGGCGTGTTCATTGACAACCAGAAAAAAAACAGCTTATGTATCGGAGAGGGATGGCCACCCAGTCAGATAGATATGCCGAGAGTCTGGTGTGGCCATTGATGTCTACTATGATTTTCCCACGTGCCTTCTCAGGTGAGTCGCTTAACTTCTCTGGATCTCAGTTTCTAGAGGAAGTTGAACATTGTCTCAGTTGTGTCTTTCAGCTCAATTTTTAATGGCTGATGGTTTGATATTGTTTATGTGTGTTTATATGTGTGTGTGTGTGTGTGTGTGTGTAGATAGATAGATAGATAGATGTATGCAATTTTCTCATCTGTAAACAAAATTTATATTTCTCGATTATCTCAAGGATTAAAGAGATATGGATGTAAAGTTCTCCAAGCACAACATCTGGGTGCATAGGAGAAACTCAATATTTTAATGATGACTGAGTTAATATTTCTGTGTACACAGTCACATGCTCAAGTCACTTCTGATTTATAATCCCTCCGTTGAGCTCAGTCTTGGTACGTGAACATGATGACTGTGGTAGTGCAGCCTTTCCCTTGGCTGGCATATTGTTGCGCTGGCCACCTTGAAACCTTTCCATCTGGTTCCACGGAACTGCTGGGACATCAAGATTGGCGACTGTGGCAGTTCGCCTGCATCTACTCACCACTGGAGGTGGAGAGCCCTTGCTCCTGCCGGGGCAACATGGAGAATGAGTAATTTTCTGGCAATCTGACTTGCTCTTTGAAATGAATTTTCCCAGAGGACAGTGTTACCCATGGTTCTTGGTATCTTGGAGCAGTCTACTAAAGAATCTTGTATGAGTAGGGAGGAAACACATGACTCATTCAAACTGAGTAATTTAAGAGCGCTTAATAAAGGGATCTTTTTGCAATGGTGTAGACAGCATGTAGAAGACTCACAAGGGATGATACAGTTGCACGGAGAATGGCAACAGGAGGTCTTAGGTGCCATCTTGGGCCTGAAGAGGCAACGGGGGGAAGAGTTATCAAAAAGTGCAAAGAGGACCGGCTCGATGGTTAGCCTATTATCCTAGCACTTTGGGAGGCCAAGGCGAGTGGATTGCCTGAGCCTGTGGGTTTGAGACCTTCCCGGGCAACTTGGCGAGACTTCGTCTCTACAATAAATAAAAAATTAGCTGGGCATGGTAGTGCACGCCTGTAGTTCTGGCTACTTGGAAGACTGAGGCGGAAGGATTGCTGGAGCCCTGCTGGTCGCAGCTGTGGTGGCCGGGAGCATGCCACTGCACTCCAGCCTGGGCAATGGAGTGACTCCAACTCAAAAAAAAAAAAAAAAAAAGGAAAGGGTCACCAGCTAGACCATCTTTGGTAGAGAGAAAGAGCCAACCTGTGCAAAGTGAACAGGGAGCCAAGGGAGTCCACATCACACCTTCATCTCCCCATGCTCATCGGGAAAACCCAAACAGAAGCCTGCATCACCACACTTGGCTAATTTTTTGATTTTTTTGTAGAGACAAGGTCTTGCTATGTTGCCCAGTCTGGTGTCAAACTCCTGGGCTCAAGCGATTCTCCCACCTTGGCTTCCCAAAGTCCTGGAATTATAGGTATGAGCCACTGTGCCCAGTCAAAAGTTGATTGCTTTCATTCAAGCTTCTCTCTCCCTTTCTTTCTTTTTTTCTGAGACAGTGTCTTACTCTGTCACCTAGGCTGGAGTGCAGTGATGCGATTATAATTTACCGTAGCCTCGAACTCCTGAGATCAAGTGATCCTTCCATCTCAGCCTCTCAAGTAGCTAGGACTATAAGTATGCACCTCTATGCCTGGGCTAATTATTATGATTATGATTATGATTATTTGTGAATATAACGTCTCTCTGTATTGCCCAGGTTGGTCTTGGACTCCTGGCCTAATGCAATCCTCCTTACTTGGCCTTCCAAAGCACAGATGTGAGTCACTGTGCCAGACCCAAGCCTCTTTATCCTCCGAGCTATTGCTCTACCCCTTCTGATTTCCATACACCTTGCCCTTGTCTTTGTGAACTATCCTTCTGTTTGACTCGCCTAGATTATTCCACTGGAATGTGCTGTGTGTTTACCACCTGACTCATAAAACAGACACTGGGGACTGGTCTGAGAAACTAACATTGTCCCTTGGGAAAACTCATTCTTCTTGCACTTTCTTTCCAAAGCTCTTTCCGCCCTTCACTTCCCTGTCCTGGTGCTCCTTTGGGTGTTCTCCTTTGACTCCTCTTTCTGGTTTTCCACTGGCTTCTTTCTCCCACACCTCCAGGTTTCTGTCCCTTCTCTCCAGCCTGTCTCTGGGGTTCTCATCAATTCCTGCGGCTTCAACCTTAGATTCCATGGCGTGGCCTTTTCTTCACTTCTGCCAGAAGGTGCAGAGAAACCTCAAGCGCAAGAGGTCCTCAGTTAGACGCAGTCTCTACCTCACACAATAACCTTACTGTCCACCTGCTCCCCCATGCTAGATCCATGAGGGTCATCCAAGACAGTAGAGCCATGAGGGTCTTCTGTCCACAGCTCCTGTGGGGGTTCTCCCAGTTCCCGTGCTCTCTCCTTCCACATTCTCTTATCATATCTGTCCCCTTCAACAACTCCACCCTGACACCCTCGGTTGGAGCCCTCCTATTTCACACGGCCCACTGTGTATGGTTCTATGGGCTCCCCATTCTTGTCCTTCCTCCAAATGGCCATCACTGCTATATCCCAAATGTGATTCGGATGGTGTCTTCGAGTTTAAAATTTTAAACACCTTATCGCTGATAGGAAATTTTCAGCTCCTCATCACGACACATGGGGCTCTCCACAGTTTGGTGTGGGCTACTCTTTCAGGCTTGTTTACCACCACCCCTCTTTATTTATCAAAAGTGCTAACAGTGAAGAAGTTCTGGTTGTCCCTTGAAAATACTGCACTCTTTTTCATGGGGCACCTTTGGATGTGCTAATTCCCTGGGGAATGTTCTTTCCAAGCGCTTCTTCCCTCTTAAATTTCAAGGTCAAATTTAATGTACTCTGGACTCCACAGGTGATGGGATAGAATATAAGTGTTGGAAGCTGGGATTATTAGCTAAAATTCTGCTGAGATATAATTCCCATTTGGATAATGGCTTCACTGCCATGGCCTCCATGGATGGTCCAGAGAAAGGACTCAATAACTCTTAGTTGAATAAATGCCAATGTCATCTTCCTGGAAACACTACTGACCTCCCTAGCTGCTTGTGCCTGACCCTTCTGCCCCATCACAGACCCTCTGACTGGGCACCGTTCTTATCTGCGTTGCTGCCTTCCGTGAGCTACGACCTCTGGAGGTCAGGGACCACCGTGGTTCATTCCACACACTCATGTTAACTCTACTCTATGCGAGGTGCTATCCCAGGGGACTGGGTTTCAGCAAGGAGCAAAGCAGACAAGGTTCCTGCCCTTGGGTAGCTTACAAGTTGGGACAGGGAAATTTTTACATGTATTAAGTGAGTACATTGCATAACAATGAGAAGATGGTAAGTGCTAGTAATGGTCAAAGTAGAGCTGGAGGAGAAAGGGAGGTGCAAAGGTTGGAGGGCCCAGATACATTTCACAGTGAAGACATAAAGCACAACTTGAGGGAAGCTGGGGATTATTCATAAAAATTCTGTTGAAACGTAGTCTCCACCTAGATGAAACCAACCAAAGAGCTACCTGAGGAAAGAATATTCCAGATGGGAGAAGACTGCTGACGCAAGGCCCCAGGGCAGATCATGTCTGTTACTCCTGAGAACGCTGAAGGTGAGTGGTGGGTGTGGAGTGGAGTGGGTGAAGGGGTAGGGTCATACAGGAAGGTGGGTGGTGGGACCATGGGCAGGGTCTCATCTGTAAAATGCGGATGATCTCAAGAATGTTGTTTGAAGGTTAAACGAGATGATATGTGAAAAATGCTCCACACTGTCTAACACAGTGCTGTCCAACGGAGTTATAGTATGAGCCACATATGTGATCTTAAACTTTCTAGTACCTACAATTTTTAAAATGCCAAAAAAGTGTCATTAATTTAATTAATATTTAATTGAACTTGCTGTATATTGTCTTGCTCTCGCTATATATTTAGTTTGACAAAATATTACCACTCTTACGTGTAATCAATATTTTAAAAATTGTTAGATAATGAGATATTTTACTTTTTTTTTTTTTTGAGGCGGAGTGTCACTCTGTCACCCAGACTGGAGTGCAGTGGCATGCTCGCGGCCACCGCAGCCTTGACTTGATGGGCTCCCGCAATCCTTCCACCTCAGCCTTCTAAGTAGCCAGAACTACAGGTGCACGCTACCACGCCCAGCTAATTTTTTTTTTTTTTTTTGAGTTGGAGTCTCACTCTGTCGCCCAGACTGGAGTGCAGTGGCTGCTCCCGGCCACCGCAGCCTCGACCCGCCGGGCTCCAGCGATCCTTCCGCCTCAGCCTTCCGAGTAGCTGGAATTACAGGCATGTGCTACCATGCCCAGCTGATTTTTTTGATTTATTGTAGAGATGAGGTCTCGCTGCCCAGGCAGGTCTCCAACCCGCGGGCTCAGGCAATCCACTCGCCTCAGCCTCCCAAAGTGCCGGGATTATAGGCTGAGCCACTGAGCCCAGCCTACATTTTTTTTTTTTTTAAAGGAATGAGGTCTTGCTATGTTGTACCATTTCAGTCTTTTGGGAAGCTGGGACTACAGTGCATGCCACCACACCCAGCTCATTCTTTTTGTTAATCAAGCCTTCAGAATCCAGTGTGTGATTTATACTTCCAGGACATCTCAATCCAACCAGTCACAGTTTAAGTGCTTTGCGGCCATATTGGATAGTGGCGGCCATATTGGACAGTGCAGCTCTAGCAATTGTAAATGCTTACTAAGCGTGAAATATTATTGAAAACATCAGGAATCAGAATATATGCTCAGTTCTGGTTTTGAAGGATAAGGAAATGGAAATTTTGGAGGCTTGTATCACATAAAGGCCTGATGACTATGTCTGACCATGCCTGTTGGTTTTCCTCCCTGCCCTTTCCTGTGGCCATCTCATCATAGGATCCCAGAATTTCTCAGCTTGAAGTGATTTTATAGATCTGGGGCCAACCTGTGGGTAACTTGAGGTAGTGAGAATGTGTGCCCTGCCCCTCCCATGGTTCATCTCCACTTCTTGCCCACCTCTTATTGGACTCACATCTCACCATGTCATGGATCAGTTCATCTGAGTCTCTGCTTGGCTTAGAGTCACTCCCAGAATTCTTACCCAGGGGTTTCTCCACTGAAGGTGTCTGGTTTCAAGATCTGGGTTGTGTTTTCAAATAACATTTCAGCACCTTTGAGAGTGACATCATGGCTAGGGTGACAGCATTAACTTAAGTGTTGATATCGGGAGATGGTTGGTGAGAGCTCAGACTCTCACAGGCTGGTTGTCAGAGAGGGACACCAGGAAAGTTTCTACCTTCTAAATGTGCTTTTCCACTAAAGATTTAATTAAGCACTGCTGTGTCTATATTCTAAGCATGCTGCTCACCTCTTCCCTTGGATGAAAACATTGCTGTGTCACCAAGCAAAAACTCAGAGGGGCTCATGGGGGGAAAACAGCATCGAGAGGCAGCATATCACCCCTCCATAGGAAAGGCCATTTGTTGTGGAGCTTCTGGCTGCTTTGTGGTTTCTGATGGCATGGGCATGCCAGTCTTAGGTTCTGCACACCGCTGCACTCCAGACCAAAAACAAGTCTCTAGCTCTGCTTCAAAGGGCTCCTTTGGAATTCCTCTACCCTCTTTTCCCCTCTACCAGCTTCTCTCTCCTTTCTCAGGAAAGAATGTTCAATGGACAAATTGGGTTTGCCACCCTGGTTTTCTAGAACCATAATTCTTAGTCTTTCCTGTGTTCAAGTAGCTCTTTATGATAACATGGCTGTTCTTGCTGACGTTTGTGGGGTACTCATCTTAGGACTTGAACTTCACACCTGTCATTTCTCATCTTCTACAAGGCTACAAGGAAAGGTGTCCCTATCTCTATTTTAAATGATTGAACAAATGGAGGAATTGAGAGGTTAAGTAACTCGCTCAAGGTCATGAAGTCTCAGACTTGGGATTTGACTCAGCTATGCCACTTTCCAAAACAACAGTAATAGCAATTAAGAAAAAAAAAAAAGAGTGGCAGCAACACACAGTGAACACCCAATAAAAGGAAGCTGTTATTATATCACAAATTGGATAAATGTATAATTGACCTGCTTGCACCTCCCTCTTCCTGCTACTGGGCCAGAAGTGCTGTTATTACACAGACCTGTTTTGCATTTTAATGGGTCAAAGCACATCCCCAAGGAAGCAGCATCTCCTCCAGGTGCTATGAATTCTCAAGTCATGGGGAGCCAAGTCCTGAAGCAGCGAGGCAGGGTAGGAGCTTGCGTTCCCAGAGAACAGGTGAAAGAGAATAAGGGACACAGATTGCCAGGTAGGAAGACTGCAAAGATCTATTTCCTCCCTTTATTTCTGCATGTGGCTCCTTGGGGCGGAGTTGATTGCTGCTCCGTGAGTATTCTCTGTGCCCACTACGTTTTCCAATCTCCCTTGCAATTAGATTGGGTCATGTGACTTGTTCTAGTCAAATGAAGTGGGAGGGTTGTGTATCTCTTCCTGGCCAAGAACATGTGAATTTTCTCCATCCTATCTTAGTGATCTTGGAGAGCACAGACATGCTCCAGAGGGCTACAGGATGAAGGGGGACCGCCCGAATCCCCCCAGACTTTTACGCGATCAAGAAATCATGCCTTATTGTATTATGCGACGAGACTCCAGGCCTCATCTGTCCTTGCAACAGAGCCGATTGGTACAGCCATGGGCCTTGATTGTCAAATCTCTCCACCATCATCATTTTTCCATGACCTGTTTGTGGGCCGGTTTCTGTTTTTCAGAAGGCAGCAAAACGGTGCTTTGGCTGGGTTTGCTACGTATAAACCTTTCCTCACCCCGAAATGCATCATCCTGAGATTTCTTTCCCAGACACACTTAGGTAGTGCAGACATTTCCTCTGGCACAGAGCAGAGGAGACCACCCCTCTAAGGAGGACAGAGACCTTTGCCAGTCCCAAGTTTCCATTGGTTTCTGTCTTCATGCTCTCCTGGTTTTCTCTCTACTTCACTGGGAGATCCTTGACTTCCTGCTTTCTCCTTCCCTTCTTCATGACTCAACTTTAGAGCACTCTAAGAACTATATCCTGGGACTCCTTCTCTTAGGAGAATCCCCTGGTTCATGTCTTTCTATACCATCCAAATACTGGTGATCCCCGTGTTCATATCTCTATTCCTGTCCGGAAGCCCAGAGGATTTATTTATTCAGATGCTTCCCTGATGTCCCTGCTCTAACAGACATTACAAACTTAGCATCTCCATAAGGAATCATTGGCTTGCCCACACCCCCTCCAACACCTTATCTCTATCCATAACCCCACTCTCTGCTCAATTGAGAAGACCCAGATAAAGGACTCATCTGTGATTCCTCTCTTTACCTTAACTTCCACATCTAATTCATCACCAAAGCATATGTCCTGAGCTTGAAGACATATATCCCGAATTTTTCATGTCTTTCTACCTCTGCAGCTACTGAACTTGTCCCTGATGTTAATATGTCTCACCTGAACTGAGCCTCTTGTTTGGCATGTCTGCTTTTATCCACCATTTTCCTTCTTTATTCTTCCATAGCAGCATGGGGTAGTATTTAAGAACATAAATCAGGTCGCTGGATGCTGCGTGTCTTTTCATGACACTTTGAAGAATAATCTAAATACCACAAAATATGGTTACATAAAAGACCCTCCTTAACCTAGAGTTGGTTGCCTGTCTGTCCTTATCTCCTTCCCCTTTCTCTTTACTCCCTAGGCTCTTGTCCATTGGCTTTTTTTCTGTTACTTTAATACCATAAGCTTTTTCCTGCCTCAGGACCCTTGCACTTGCTGTTCTCTCTGCCCCCAGGTCTTTCCATGGCTGATTCCTTCTTGATGTTTAGGTATTGACTCCAATGCTTTTGCCTCAAAGAGATCTCAGAAAGGCTACACTCAAAGAAAATTAGTCCGTTCATCTCACTGTCTCTCTTATTGCCCAGCTGTCATTGCTTCACTGTGCTTATCACCTTCTGAAGTAGTTTTATTATTTACCTGCATAATTATCATTGCATGGAGCAAGAACCCAAGTGTCATGAAAGCAAAGACTTTGTCTTTACATCCCTGTCTTTCCTATATTCTGAAAGAGTACCTAGCATGGAGTAGAGGATCAAAAAATGCTTATGGAAAAATGAATGAATGAATGAAACTATTTGAGTTCACTTCCCAGTAGTAGTCTATAAATTTAACAGCTAGCACAGAGGATTTCACCCAGGAATTCTGCCTTTGCTTATATCTGGACAAAAGGGACCCCTATCCTGGGCCCTTTGCTTGCTAGAGTCCTGCTCTGACAATCCTCTGGTCTTGTTGCTCGCCATAGGGTGAGGACAACAGGGGGTGAAAAGGATGTGCCTTCCCAGAGTGCAGTCTAGATAGGAGTATGATCCTTCTAGAACTCCTTTCTAGAGTGTCCACCTTCTAGACTCTAGAATTCATTGTCCAGGCAACTCAAACCCCGTTCTAGGGCCTACTCAGAACTCTTTCTATGCCTGTACTTTCAAGGGCAGTCCAACGTGCACAGCTCTGGGCCTGGTGGTGGCATAAGAGCATCTGTGTGAGGTCAGGTGTAGACGGGCCTTAGAAGTGTAGGCTGCATCCACTCACTTGTGTAAGAGGCTCTTTGCCCTGTGGGGTGAAGCCTGAGGTGGTAAGAGAAGACAGGCAGGGGAGAGCTAAGGTCTGCCCTTCTCCAGTGCCCATCTCAACATGGAACTTTGAGGAATCTGCAGCTTCTACTTTGGACCTTGGCCTTCTGGGTCCTCGTGAAGATAGGAGGTTAGAAGATTATGTCTGGAGCAATTTGTGAACTTGGTTTAAACTTCCAAGTTTTCATGTGTGGCTGCCATTGGGACTCTCCCTTGAGCCTGCAAATGCTCCAGACAGGCCTGTTTCAGTATGCAGGGTGCTGACTCCCTTTGTGTTTATATAAGCTCTGTAGTTGGGTAGAGACTGGTGAAGTCACACACAGAGGGGCCTCCTGAGGAAAGAGCCAGCAACTTTGTAGGATGCAATAAGCCACGCTCCTTTCCCACATTTGTATTTGTGACACCCCCTGTTTTGCTCTTCCTGTGGTAACTAACAGGGTTGACGAAAAGAATTTGTGAACAAGCTAAATGTCCTGTAATAAGGGATTAGATAAATAAATTAAGTGAATCTGTCCAATGCAAAGCTCTGAACCTAGGAAAACATTTTATAAAAATACTTGACAACATTGGAATAATAATAACAATGATGACAACTTTCCTTCTTCAGAGCTTGTGCCTTCATTGGGCAGTATGTGTGGTCTTTCACATGCACTATCTTATTTATTTAGACCTCACAACCAAATGGTGTAGTATTGACTGTGAGGGAACTAAGCTTGGATTAATTATCCAAGGGTGTGGGGACAAGGAGTTGTTTTCTAAGACTTCTGAACTGGATCCTAGATCCTCAACAAGAGGGGAATCTTCTGGAATCACCGGAACCATGCCCTAGGGAAAGAGAACCTTGAATCCTTTGACCCTCATTTTGCTTTTCCCTTTTCTTGGCCTTTGAATACTTAACTTCTGTAAACCTTTGTTTTTTCACCTGCAAAATGGGAATAGCAATAATACCAACTTCTATAATTTTGGAGATTTAGTGGGATAAGAATATGTGTCCTCACTGAATAGTGTTCACAAACCATGCCCAGTAAGGGTTAGTTTTGACTCTTTGTCAATCTCGATTTTTCTTCTCCTTTTCTCTGTTGCTGATTGTCAACTGCTGGGTTCCTCCTGGTCAAGTAGGGACCAGGAGGTCAGGGAAGCGGCCCCTCCCATAGTCTGTTGCTGGGGAGAGCATTGCTGAGGCATCTGGGCCTTCCAAACCACTAGGTTGACCTCCTCCTCACAGCTCTCTGGCTTGGTGTGCTAACTGATTAGATTTCCTCTCCTGTCTTGAGTCATCCATCAAGGAAGGCCCCTTCAGTATGACCAGGCTTTGGGTACAGCATTAGTGAGGGGAGAGAAGGGGATTGGAAGTGAAGAGAAATGAAATAAAATGTGTATAAATTAGTATGTATAGAGCAAGATCTGAAAGGATCTAGCCCAAAGAATTTGCAGTAATTATCATTGGGTGATGAAAATATGGCTACTTTCATTTTTTTATACTAATTATGCATTTTCTACCTTATTCTACAGTGGATGTTAACTTTTGTCATAAGAAAAAAACATCCAGTTTTTGGTAAAAAACCATGTGCTTGCAATCAAGGGAATGAGGGAAGGTAGAACCTGGGAGATGACCTCCTTGTGGGTAGTTTGTCTGACACGCAAGACCCTAAGGTATAGAATAGGGGCATGATGGAAGAAAATCGTGTGTGAAGAGATGCTTGTTAGGAAGTGAGAGAGAGTGGACATTGGCTGAGTCCCTATGGACCAACAGCCATGATGGCGGGGACCTAACACATGCCGATAACACCACACAACAGAATGTCAGCTAAAGCACTGCCTTTAGCAAATGAACCAAAGCAAATATGTTTTTTCTCAATTAAAGTAGTTTTCCACTACTCCTACTCAACATCATACTGGAAATTCTAGCCAGAGCAATTAAGCAAGTGAAAGAAATAAAAAGACATCTAAATCATCAAGAAGAAAGTCAAGTTATCTCTGCTCCTTAGTGGCATGATTGAATACCTAGAAAACCCTAAAGACTCTTTCAAGAGACTCATGGACATGATAAATGACTTCTATAAAGTTTCAAGATACAGAATCAATGTACAAAAATAAATAGCATTTATATACACCAATAACACTCGAGCTGAGGACCAAATCAAGAGCTCGCCCCATTTATAATAGCCACAAAATAATAAAATACTTGGGAATTTGACCAAGGAGGTGAACGATCTCTCCAAGGAGCTACAAAACACTGATAAAAGAAATCAAAGATTGCACAAACAGATGGAACAGTATTTCATGCTCAAGAACTGGAAGAATCAATTTTGTTAGAATTACCATATTGTCCAAAGCAATCTACAGACTCAATGTAATCCCTATCAAAATGCCCACATCATTTTTCACAAAACCAGGAAAAAACAATTCTAAAGGAACCAAAAAAAGAGCCTGAATGGCTGAAGCAACCCTAAGTAAAAAGAAAAAATGCAGAGGTTTCCCACTACACAACTTCAAATTATACTACAAAGTTATAGTAACTAAAACAGCGTGGTGCTGGAATGAAAAATAGATCAATGGAACAAAATAGAAAACTCAGAAGTAGAGCCATAGACCTACAATCAAAGCCAACAAAAATAAACAATGGGGAAAGGACACCCTATTCAATAAGTGGTGTTTGAAAAATTGGCTAACCAGATGAAGAAGAATGAAACTAGACCCTTTCCTTTCACCATATATAAAAATTAACTCAAGCTGGATTATATACTTAAATGTAAGACCCGAAACTATAAAAATCCCAAAAGAAAAATTAGGAAAAATTATTCTGGTTATTGGACCAAGGCAAAGAATTTATGACAAAGATCTCAAAAGCAAATTCGACAATGGCAAAAACAAACAAGTAAGACTTAATTAAACTGAAAAAGCTTCTGAACAGGAAAAGAAATCATTAACTGAGTGAACAGAGAACCTATGGAATGGAAGATAATATTTGCAAATTATGTCTCAAAGGATTTAAATAGAGAATCTACAAGAAACTCAAACAATTCAACATTAAAAAAGTGGACAAAGGACATGAGTAGACTTTTCTCAAAAGAAGACATATAGGCAACCAACAAACTTATGAAAAACCGTTCAACATCACTATTCACTGGAGAAATGTACATTAAAACCACAATGAGATATTATCTTACACAAATCAGAAGGGCTATCATGAAAAATCAAAGAACAACAGATATTGGGGTGGATGCAGAGAAAAGAGAATACTCATACACTGTTGGTGGGTATGTAAATCTCTATGGAGAACAGAATGGAGTTTCCTCAAAGAACTAAACATAGAACTACCACTCAATCCATCAATCCCTTTACCAGTGCTCTACCCAACGAAGAGGAATCATTATATCAAAAGACACCTGCACTCGTATGTTCATTGAAACGCTATTCACAATAGCAAAGTCATACAACCAACCTAAGTGCCCATCAGTGGTTGACTGGATAAAGACAATGTGGTATTGAGACTCTATAGAGTATTACACAGTCATAAAAGAAGAACCAAAGCATATCTTTTGCAGCAACTTGGATAGGGCTGGAGAGCATCATTTGAATTGAACTAACTCAGAAACAGAAAACCAAACATTGTATGTTCTCACGTATATGTGGGAGAAAAACAGACCTACAGATGGAAATAATAGATACTTGGGACACTAAAAGGAGAGAGTTAGGGAGGGGAGCAAACGTTTGGAAGTTGTCTTCTGAGTACAGTGTTTACTTTTTGCAGACTGGGGAAGCCTGAGGCCAATCCCCACCAGTGTGCAATATCTCCCTGTACTAGACATGTACTTGTACCCCACAGATTAAAAAACAAAACAAAACAGATTTCTCCCACTGTAAGTGAATTGCTGTCAGGGAAAGCATGGAAAGTTTGCTACTGGTCCCCTACCACAACTTCCTATATCAGTAGGAGAGAACAACTTAGGGTCTAGAAGAACACACACATAACAGATGTGTAATTCGAAGTACTCAACCATCAACTTTCTATGACCTTCATCTCTTGGAATCTCCTCTTAATAGAGTGCCACTGAGATAGGTTCACTCCCATAAACCTGAGAAGTATCTGCTTTAGACAATTCAAAGGACCAGGTAGTCCCTCCTCCTTTATTTTCCCAAAAGGCAGAATTTAAAAATACCCATTTTCATTGGGTGAAAAGCTGATGATGTGTCTGGTTGGACAGTGGATTTCTCTGGCTTTTCTCTTAATCTTTTCCTGGTTATGTCCTCACCCAAAAGACACACTTGAATTTAATCCCCATAGGTTGAAAGATACCTACCACTGGTCCTTCCTTTCCTTATAGTTTTCTTTGCTGTGGTCTGAAGGGTCTATCACATGAATATCAGGCCCATCATGTACTGAGCCCAGCATTTTGTGAAATGCTGAGTAGATAATCAAGAGCTTTGTTTTAACATGTTAATTTAGATATATGTGCAAGACACCCATGGGGAAATAGAGTAGGCAGTGTGATACAGAAATCTGAAGCTTAGAAATATAAACTTGGAAGTCATAGGCATATAATGATATTTAACATCTGGAAATGAATGGATTCACCTGGTGTGAGCACAGAATGAGAAGAGGGGCCAGGACGGAAACATGGGGTGATAACATGGGTGTCATTCCAGCTGACCTCTACAATGTCAGTGCTGAATTCACCCAACATTCTTCTGATTGCATGGCTGGGAAAATGCCTCTTGGTAAAATTACAGAAGCTAAAGCATTAAGAAAACTTTGGGTCCATTTAATCCAGTGTCTTTGCTCAGGGACACTGGCTTCTTAGTGACAGTCAGGGTTAAAATACTGAAAGCTATGTCTTCTGCTGCCTACATATCGAGTACTTCATACGGACATGTTGGCAGTTCAAAATGGTCAGTTCTGGCCTCTCTTTTCACTCTCACTACAGGGGAACTCATTCATTTCCAGCTGTTAAGGACCGTTATATGCCTATCACTTTCAAGTGTATGTTTTGAAGCTCCAGACGCATGTCTCTGACTGCTTACTCTTATTTGCCCTGGGGTGTCTTGCACATGTGTCCAAATTGCCATGTCTGAAACAAAGCTCTCGATCACCCTCCCA
This sequence comes from Carlito syrichta, assembly GCF_000164805.1. Classification (NCBI taxonomy): domain Eukaryota; kingdom Metazoa; phylum Chordata; class Mammalia; order Primates; family Tarsiidae; genus Carlito; species Carlito syrichta. Next base: position 536,733 of record NW_007247357.1, read on the forward strand.
ACAGTTCCCTCCTCACGGTCTTTCTCATCTCAGTAAATACCACCATACTCCACCTGGTTGTTGAAGCTGGAACCTGCAAGTCGCCCTTGAGTGTTGGTTCCACATCAGGCTAGGTCTTCAACTGATCGACACTTCTCCATACCCATGGGTGCGCTCACTCAGGCCAGTGTTGTCTCTTATGTAGACTATCACAGAAGTTCCTGAATTATTTTCCTTCCTCATCTTTACCTACTACTGTGGTTGAAATGTTTGTCCCCTCTGAAACTCAGGTTGAAACTTAACCCCCAGTGTAACAGTATTAAAAGGTGGAGCCTTTAAGAGGTGATTGGGCCATGAGGGCTCTGAGCTCATGAGTGGATTAATCACGTATAGAATAATGGATTACCATAGGCTCTCACTCATAAGTGGATCCTGAACAATTATCATAGTACTACAGGAAAGGGATTGGCAGTAGTGAGAAACTTCCAGGGGAGGGAAAGGGAGCAAACTTCATCAACAAAGGTACCTGATCTCAAACCAAATGAAGTGGGGACCAAAGTGAGATCCAAACTTTACCTGTACAATGACCATTTGTACACCTAACCCTGAATTGTACCCCACATCTTAAAAAAAATTTTTTTAAATAGTGGATTTAAATTTTTTTAAATAATGGATTAATGGGCTATTGAGGAAGTGGGTTAGTTATACATGAGTGGTCTGTTATACAAGTCTCTTGTGAGCCCCTTTCTGATGCTTTCCATGCGATGCCCTGTATCATCTCAGGACTCTCTAGGGAATCCCCATCAGCAAGAAGATCCTCACCAGATGCAGCCAATTGACCTTGGACTTCCCAGCCTCCAAACTGATAAGAAAGGCATTTCTTTTCTTTTTAAATACCCAGTCTCAAGTGTTGAGTTTTGAGCAACAGAAGACAAACAGAGGCATCTACCCTCCAACCATTCTTCACACAACATCCAGAGCAATCTATGCCAGAGATCCTATCGTGGTTACTAGTTATAATCCCTTCCAATGGTATGTGAAGTAAACTCCCAAATCTCCACTGTGATGGAAAGCCCATATGATCGAATCCCTGCTGGTCTCCAACTGCACTTCATCTCTTGCCTTTGTTCATTCATGTTCAGTCACATTGGTCTTCTTTTGGTTTCTCAAATACGCACTATGATTCTCTACCTCTGGGTCACTGGCTGTGCTGTTCTTCTCTTGGAAACACTCTGCCCTCTCCTCCTTCCACTCTGAATCTCAGTTGAACTGTAACGTCCTCAGAGAGACCTTTTCTGTTGGCTTGCTAGTCTCCAAGTCAGCTTGTTGTTTCCTTGGTAGCACCAATTGCAATTTGCAATTCTTTTATTAATGCGTACTTTTACTCAAACTCATTCGTGGTCATGACCCTAAGTGCGTCAAGAGAAAAGTTAAATCTGCCTTGTTTACTGTAGCAAGGACACTACAAGGGGAGAGTTGGAGAGGGGTGCAAAAGTTTGGAAGTTGTCTGTTGAGTACGATGTTTACTATTTGGGGACTGGGGAAGCCTGAGGCCCAATCCTCACCAGTGTGCAATATCTCCATGTAATAGACATGTACTTGTACCCCGTGGATTAAAACAAATACAAAAACAGATTTCTCTCACTGTAAGTGAATTGCTGTCAGGGAAAGCATGGACAGTTTGCTATTGGTTCCCTACTACAACTTCCCATACCTGCAGGAGAGAACAACTTAGGCTCTAGAAGAACACACACATGTAGCACCTGCCACAGTGTCTGACACACAGAAGTGCTTGAGATAGAGTTGGAAAATAAAAATCATAGCTCATCTCCAACATTGGCTTATTGTTTTAGAGTGAGTTTGCACCCCTTCCAAACCAGAAAGCTTTTCTTCTCTGATTAGATCTTTACAACCAAAGTCACTCTATTTTTTTCCTGGTTTTTAATTTTGCTTCTTTTTTATATAAATAGGAATTTGACAGCTTATTTGGCAGTACTATGCTGTTGGCTTATGTACTTTGCTTTAGAAAGCATGCAGATGCTGAGTAAACTGCAGAGACCCAGAGATGTATGCTCATGTGTCTTTTTTAAGATGGCCATCCATTCTGATCTCCTATGTTCATTGCTTTACAGAATCCCAATTCAAGCATTGAGTTAGAATCTTTAGTTCCAACACTCTGAGTTTTGTGATATTTAGTGAATGGCCCTAGCTCTTTCATAGACATAAATCTGTATAAATTCATTAGAATGGAATAATACTGCAAGAGAAAGGAGGTTTTGAAGAATCCATTGGGAAGGGTCCACTTGCTGGGCAGAAATAAGTAATTTAGGTCACATTATCTCTATCCCAGAGGATGATGTCATGGAAGCCGTGGGGTTTGTAGAAGAGTCTGACCCTGGACTGACCCCTTCATTTGCTTGTAGAAATTCCAAACTAGCGTTGCTTTCTTACTTTGTATATTTCAAGTTAGTCCTGCTAGGGGTGTCGTGAAGCAGAGAGGTCCAAAAACATGAGTTGTCCAAATGTACATCATTTTAAACAAACAAATCCCCAAGTTCCCCCAAAGCAGGGTTTTGATTATAGAACTGTGCTTCTGATTATAGAACAGCCTCAGCATTCCTTGAAGAATTTTCTAGGAGTGTGATGATTTGTTAAGCTTCAAGGAAGGAGAGAATCAGAGAGTACAGCGTCTGTGAAGGCGATGACTTGTGGAACCATGAAAGACTTCTGCTAAGGCTAGAGAAGTCGTCTATCCCAAATTCACCATATAAGACTTTTCTTGAACCTTTTTAAACTTGCAAAATAGACAATATACTGATTTTGTTGATGTCAGATAATAAAGTTCCATGCCCCTGTCTATAACCATGCCCAATCAGGTACTTATTAAATACTTTTTATTATTTTTTAAAACTTTTGTTTATTTATTTATTTATTTTATTATTATAAAGATGTGGGGTGCAATTCAGGGTTAGGTATCCAAATGTTGATTATGCAGGTACCCTTGTTGACGAGGTGTGCCCCTCCCTCCCCTGGCAGTTTCCCTCAATTGCCAATCCCATCCCCCTCCCCTAACAGTTTCCCACTACTGCCAATCCCTTTCTTATAGTATTATGATAACTGTTCAAGGTTCGCTTATGAGTGAGAACATTTGATACTCTGTTCTTCGTTTCTGTGATAGATCACTGGGTATGATTGACGCTAAATCCATCCAAGTTGTTGTGAACTCCGTATGTTTCTCCTTCTTTCTGGCTGCATAATATTCCATTGTGTTTATGTACCACATTTTTTAATCCAGTCCAGCTTTGATGGACAGCATGGCTGATTCCATGTTTTTGCTATTGTAAACAGAACTGCAACAAACATGCGTGTGCAGGTATCTTTTTTGTAGAATGATTTGAGTTCCTCCAGGTATATTCCCAATAGGGGAATTGCTGGGTCCTATGGAAGGTCAATTTCTAGTTCTTTCAGAAATTGCCACACTGTCTTCCAGAGAGGTTGCACTAGTTTGCATTCCCACCAGCAGTGTAGATGCATTCCTTTCTCTCCGCATCCTCCCCAGCATCTGTTGCTGGTTGTTTTATGAAAGATGGCCATTCTTACTGGGGTTAGGTGGTATCTCAATGTGGTTTTGATTTGCATTTCTCTGATGATGAGTGAGTCTGAGTACTTTTTCATGTGTCTGTTGGCTGCCCGTATCTCTTCTTTTAGAAGTGTCTATTCATATCCTTTGCCCACTTTTAATCGGGCTGTTTGTTTTTTTCCTTTTAGTGCATTTGAGTTCCTTGTAGATCCTAGATGTTAGGCCTTTGTCAGATATGCAGTTGGCAAATATTTTTTCCCATTCTGTGGGCTCTCACCCTGCTCTCTTGGTGGTTCCTTTTGCTTTGCAGAAGCTCATTAGTTTGATGAGGTCCTACTTGTCTATCTTATTTTTTAAGGTATCAGCATTTAGGGTTCTGATCAGGAATTGGTTACCAGTTCCAATTTCCATAAGGGTGTCTCCTGCATTTTCTAAGATTCTTATAGTTGAGGTTTTACATTTAGGTCTTTGATCCATTTAGAGTTAATTTTTGTGTATGGTGATAGGTAGGGGGTCCTGTTTCAATCTTCTGCATGTGATCAGCCAGTTTTTCCAGCACCATTTACTGAATAGGTTCTCTTCTACCCAGTGGTTGTTGTTGGAGGCTTTGTCAAAGATGAGTTGGTTGAGGAATCCTGTTACATTGCTCTATTTGCCTGTTCTTGTACCAATACCAGGCTGTTTTGATTACTGTAGCCTTAGAGTAAAGTTTGAAATCTGGAAGTGTGATACCTCCTGTTTTGTTTCTTTTGTTGGGGAATGTTTTGACTATTCGTGGTCACTTATGTTTCCATATGAATTTCTGTATTGTCATTTCCAGGTCTGAGAAGAATGATGTTGGTAACTTAATGGGTATTGCATTGAATCTGTAGATTGCCTTTGGTAGAATGGCAATTCCTATCCATGAACGTGGAATATTTTTCCATTTGTTTATGTCTTCTTGGATTCCTTTGAGCAGTGTTTTGTAGTTCTCATTATAAAGGTCTTTCATTTCTCTGGTTAGGAAGATGTCGAGGTATTTCATGTTTTGTGTGGCTATTGTGAATGTGATTGTGCTTTTAATATGGGTCTCTGTCTGCTTGTTGTTGGTGTATAGGAATGCAACTGTCTTTTGCACATTTATTTTGTACCCTGAGATTTTGCCAAAGTTCTTTATCAGTGCCAATAGGTTTTTGACAGATTCTTTTGGATTTTCAAGGTATAGGATCATGTCATTAGCAAAGAGGGATAAGTTGACTTCCTCTTTTCCTATTTGGATACCCCTGATTTCCTTCTCTTGTCTAATTGCCTGAGCTAGGACTTCCAACACAATGTTGAACAAGAGGGGTGCGAGTGGGCAGCCTTGTCTTATTACAGTTTTCAGGGGAAATGTTTCCAGTTTCTGTTCATTTAGCAATATGTTAGCTGTGGGTTTACTGTAGATGGCACTTACTATTTTGAGGTATGCTCCTTCTATACCTAGGTGTTTGAGGGTTTTTATCAAGAAGGGATGCTGGATTTTATCAAAAGCTTTTTCTGCATCTAATGAGATAATCCTATGGTTCTTGTTTTTACATCTGTTGATGTATTTAATTACATTTATGGTCTTGCAAATGTTGAACCAGCCTTACATCCTGGGGATGAAGCCTACTTGGTCATGGTGAATGATTTTTGAGATGTGCTTTTTGGATCCGATTTGCTAGAATCTTGCTGAGGATTTTTGCATCTATGTTCATATAGGATGTTGGCCTGTAGTTCTCTTTTTTTGTTGAATCTTTACCCAGTTTGGGTGTCAGTGTGATGTTATCTTCATAAAATGATTTGGGGAGAATACCATCTTTCTCAATGCCTGGAATACTTTCAATAGGATTGCTATCAGCTCCTCCTTATACCTTTTGAAGGATTCTGCTGGAAAGTCATCCAGTCCAGGGTTTTTTTTTTTTTTTGGTAGGTAGTTATTAAATACTTTAAATTAACACACCTTAAGAAGTTGAGGGGAATGGAAAAAAAACAACAACATCTTTTTGAAAGTGAAAATGAGTGTTTTCTTAGCTCAGAAAATAGACGACAAAAGCTGGCCCTGTCTTCTACCTTGTACAAGAAACTCAAACCCATTTTCTATATTTTAATACAAAATGAAGTCTCAAACACAAGTTGCCACTGGCAGAAGAAAGCAAAGCAATTGCCTGTGCCACAACCTAATTTCACCTCAGCCTTTGCTGACGTTGGCCCAGGTTCAGCGTGTCTACACCTGTGCCACACACCTGCGGCCTGAGTTCCTACGCCTCCCTGGGTTCCCAGGCAACCCTGTGCTGGAGGCACAGAGAACATCCTGTTTCCTAGTAAGCCTCCCCCACCCAGCCCGAAGGCCAGGCAGAGTCTTCTCCTACTTTGTTACCTGGCTGGGAGACTTTGGAGGGCGGCCCCGTGAGTGTGCTCACCCAGGCCACTGTTATCTGTTACATAGACTATTTTCCCATTTTCCGATCTTGGGGAGCAGTGGTTTCGGTACCCAAAAGCAGACCACTTTCTCTGTCCCCTCAGAGAAAGAAGATACAGAGCCTGGTTTTGAGATTGTTGGGAGCTGGTGATCAGTAAGGTCTCTTTCAACTGATAGAGCCAACTGTGCTGACTTAGTTAGCCTGGATAAATATCACCCTGGGTTTCCTTCTTTCATTGAAGAAAAATAATGTCAGAGTAAAGGATGGACTCCCCTGGCGAGAGAGCGGACACCGTGTAAACGACTCATTAGCAGATGATTTGCTGAAACTCAGCTGTTTTCTACGTGACATCGGTGTGAGATATTTGTTCAGGTGAAGGGGCTTGAGTGGGCCTTAGGCCAGAACTCCAGCCCCAGGGACCTCTCTTTCAGTGATTCTTCCTGATTCCTGAGAAGCAATAGAGTCTCCACACTGGCTCAATCTTCTCTTATCTTCTCAGCCTTCCAAATCTGATCAATTTATCTAAATGACACTGTGAAGTTTTGGCAGCTAGAGCTCTCTTCTCAAGAGGCGCCGGAGGCTGGCACACACCACCCAGGAGACAACCCGTGCTCTAAGGTCGCCACCACAGACTGGGCTTCTTGCCTTTCTCTGTTGTGGTTGATCACCCTGACAAGGTAGAGTTTGTTCTCTTTGGTGGTCTCAGATTAGGATAGCTCATCTCCAGAGGGTTAACGCCACATGTATTTGCAGATGATTTTGTCAACGAACTCATTGGATTATCCTGGTTAGGCCTCTCAGAGGTTTAGAGATTCTTGAGGTTTTGAAGCTGCAATTTTTGAGGTTCTCAGTACTTAAAAAAGAAAGAAACACTGAAATAGGTCTTAAAAAAAACTTATGAGATATTTAAAATGTTCAATCTATTTGATATCTATCTGGAATTATATAATATCTCTAGTTAGAAATGACAACAAAAACAAATTGGACCCAAGTAAAGATTGGACCAGATAGATACCCTCAGCATCTTCCTGTCCAGCCCTAGTTCTGCCCTTCTCTGTAGCCTCTGGCTTGTGGTCCAACCAGTTATGCCAGAATGCTGGGCACTTTGGTATCACTCAGCTGAGTGGCACCTTGAGGCACAGAAGATGAAAGAGGCCTCTTAGCCAGTAGTTTGGGCTTTACTATTAGAGAGTGATGACTTTCCTGGTAAGTTTTTAAGTGGTGATGGCCATTTCCGCTTTATTTTGATTGTGAAATTCCTGTCTGCTGGAGAGCAGGAAAACCAGTGATAATCAATTCCGTTTCAGGTATTTCATCATCCATACCCTCTACTCACCATCCCCATGTCACTCAAGACTTCTTGTCTTTGGGGAAGACCCTTCATTTGAGCCATGAATCTGCCACAGTGGTGATTCTGGAGTGTCCTTACATAGAGAGGTTCCAGGAAGGAATGAATAAACCTGTATGGCAGAGGTGATAGGACTCAACACGTATTCTATCAACCGTTCCTCATGTCCAGTTCCACTATGGTTAGCCAGATCATATAACTAGTTCTGACCAAGGGCTGTATACAGAAGTGGTTTGTGTTCATAAAGGACAAGCATATGGACTTTGCAGCAACTTGGATGGATTTCAAACTGATCATACTCAGCGATCTATCACAGAAACAAAGAACAGAGTTCCATATTGTTCTCACTTATAAGAGGACCTTGAACAATTATCATGATACTCTAAGAAAGGGATTGGCAGTAGTGGGAAACTGCCAGGGGAGGGGCGGTGGGATTGGCAGTTGGGGGAAACTGCCAGGGGAGGGAGAGGCACACCTCATCCACAAGGGTACCCGCATAATGAACATTTGTACACCTAGCCCTGAATTATACCCCACATCTTTAAAATTTTAAAAAAAGTGGCTTGTGTTATTTATGGGCTAAAGCATAGAAGAGTCAGTGCAAGACCCTTATTGACTGTCCTTTCCTTTTCTGAAGGGTCTGGAAGTATGTTACATGGGAGAGCCTGATTCTTGTAGAGCAAAACCCCTTTCTCTGCCATACACATTTTATCATTTATCAGAATGAGAAATAAACTTTGTATGTGAAGCCATCATGATTCCAGGGCTTATGTGTTGCCATTGAGTAGTCTGACTTATCCTGACGGATACAGCATATATTTCAAGTACATTTTATTTAAACAATTAAATTTTAAAATATTTGAAGTGCTTTTATGTGTGTGTTATTGTCTATATGTAAAACAAAAAAGTAAGATGAAAAGGTATTGGCTCATAAATTTTTTGTGTGCACAGAGAACAAAACACAAATTAGCATCTCTTTGGTTTTGTTGCCTTTGTTTTTGCATGTATTAAGCATGCGATGCTAAGATTGTTACCCAATGTGGGCAGTGGGTTAGGAGTGTGTAAATCAAAATTTCTGTTCAGGGAGTGAATGTAGCCTGGAGCAGCCTATGGTCTCATGAAGCTCAGAAGAGTAGGAAAAGCCTGGAATAAGAATCAGGAGATGTAGGGCTCATGGGATACTCAGGATCGCTGTCTTCACTGAGGCTGAATTCTTCCTCCAGAAGCTTTCCTCACTCAATTCCATGTTGGTCTGTCCCCTTCTGAACTGCTATGAAAGTGGTTATCTGTGCTTTATGCTTCTGATAGTCTGTCTTATGTCTGTTCATCCATTCTAGAAATATTTACTGAGTGTCTAGGATGAAATTCCATGTTTGGGTCCTGGGAACACAGAGAATCGTGTTAGCCCTTAAAGAACCCCTACTGTAGGAACAAGTCTACTCAATTTCATCATTGTCAAGTTTGCTTCTTGTCATGCCCTCTTTATGGCTAGGGATTCTGCCTTTTGTTTTCCATTTGTTATTCTCCTGACCTGGCATAGTTCCTGCCCTGGCTGTGTGGAGGCTGCTTCAGAGATGGCTGAGGCAGTGTCTCTGCTGAGCCCACTGATTGGCCAGTGCCTCTCTTCTCATCTCTTTTATTTTTGTGTATTTTTAGAGACAGGGCCTCGTTCTGTCACCCAGGCTGGAGTGCAGTGGTGCGATCATAGCTCACTGCAGTCTTCAATTCCTGGACTTAAGCAATCCTCCCACCTTGGCCTCCCAGATAGCTCAGACTACAAATGCGTACCACCACTACAAATGCGTGCAGCTCAGGAGAGCGACTCTTGGGCTGAGGTTCTCTGTTCTCTCACATTGCTCAGTTCTCACACTTCCTTCAAGCAGGGTGGGGAGAAAAAAAAATCACCATGCATGGCTAATGATTTTATTTTATTTTTGTAGAGATAAAGTCGCATTATGTTGCCCAGGCTGATTCTCGAACTCCCGGCCTCAAGTGATCCTCCCACCTCAACTTCCTAAAGTGCTGGGATTGCCAACACGAGCCACCGTGCCTGGGTGTCTTTATCTTTATGAGACTCTCTTCCCAAAGTTAAATGGGTCTCCTGGTTTTAGATCCATTTAACCGTACTCGATTACTACAGCCTGTTTTAGGTGGCTTCCCCCAATGCACATCTGGCAAAGTCATCTTCATGGTCCATCCCTGCAACATACTCGAGGACAGCAGACTTTGCTTTGACTATCGGACAGCTGTGGACAATTGTGCATGTGGTAAGAGTAAAGGCTAATAGGCAGCAGAGCACCCAGAAGAAATCTGAGCTGCTCATGAGCATGCCCTGTGAAGGCACTGTTAGCATTCTGTGGGAAGGCCATGGCAAGCATCAGTCCCTGCTTGTCCATCCCCGACACTCATCTTGAAAGGTGCTCCTTCCACATGCAAGTCAAAGCAAGACTTTCCCAAGTGTCAGCGCCACAAGCTGAAGCTAGTTCTTGGCCGTGATCTGGGTTTCCTTTGGACCCTGGCAGAGTGATAGCAACCACAGCCCAGTGAGAAGCAGAGCCATACCAATGGACTGGGGCCTCCCCAGGTGCCAGGGAGCACCTTGGTCTCGGCCTGCCCCACCCTCTGAAAGAGATCTGTCTCCGGTACCCATGGATTCAGGGTGTGCAGTCAAGAATGACACCGTTATTGCCTTTCTTTTTTTGACAGGGCAAAGCGCCAGCTTGTTCTTTCACGGGTAGCAGGCAGGCAACCAGTGTTTGTTAGGAAGCTGTACCAACAAGATGCAAGAGAGAGAGAGCCAGAGCAGAGAAGGGCAGCGCAAGGGTTGATTGTGCTAAGTCCCGTCAAGTAATTCTTTAGAAACCCGATGGTAATCAATGCCACCCAAGGGCACCACATGTGCCAATGAAAACCTCTTGCACCTCTGGCTCAACGTGAAATTAGTGTTGGGTGAGAATATCTGTTGTTTGCAGGCACTCTAGACTGCCGAGTTCCAAAGTGACTCTTTTGATATTGATAAATAATGTGGCACACGATTCCTCCCCCCATAGAAATTGTGCAAATCCTTAATTATGAGGGTGCTTTCTCAAGGGCGCATTAGAATATCATGCTAAATTGAGTTGTTATCTTCGCCTTAGACAGGGCTTTTGTAAAACCCCAGGCAAGCTGCCCTTAGACGTTTTCGCTTTTGTTTGCAAATCATCGGTTCAACTTGAACTAAGGTTTTTAGAAATTAAAAAGAAAGAGCACAGGAAAATTATATAGAGTGAGACTCTCAAGTAGTAAAGTAGGGGTTTTTTTGTTTTGTTTTCTTTTTTCCTTTTGGTGAACGGGTCACAAGATTGCAATTCTAAACAATCTCACAATTAATTCTTGAGCTATGCAGTCCAATTAGAACAAAAGCTTTCTTTCTGGTTTAATTAGAGATGAGGACACGCCTGTGAGCTTATTTGTATAAAATAAGTGCTCATTAAACAAGGTTTGGATCGGGTTCAGCTTGTTAGAAAGGCCTTGAAAAGAGAGCTTTCTCTCACTGTCTCTGGCCCCTTTAACCCCTTCAGTGCCCAGAATGAACTTTGTAGGTGTGAAGAATATAAAGAGTATCTTTGCTGAAACCTGGTGAACTTGAAAGAGATGGTGCTGGCGAGCAAGCCCGTCTTCTCATCTTTTTCTCAGGCCATGCAGGCAGAAAATCAAGTTGGGGATCTGATGACAGCTACTCAAATTGTACAAAAAATAGGCTCCTATATTATCCATGATCCTTGAAGTCTCACTTCTCAGAGTGGGAGGCATAGACCAGCAGCAGCTGCCCCTGGGATCTTGTTAGAAATGCAGAGTCTCGGGTGCCCACTCCAGATAAATAAGAATCTGTTTTTAAGAAGATTTCTATGACATTTGTGTGCATGTTGCTGCTTGAGGCACACTGATCTAAAGACAGCGAATTATAAAGATTTTATTGTATCCAAAGGGCCTGGGTGACCCTGAGAATGCTGTCAGTTTACTTGAAGAGATGCCTGCCCTGGGTCCCCTCTGTCCAGTGGAGGAATGGCTACTTGGACTCTTAAGCTTTCTGGGAAAGATTCACATTGTTCCTCCTATCTCATACTGTCGTAAGCTCCCAAGACTAAAAGGGCCCTTGGTCAAAAACCCAGGTCTTAGGGCAGGCCTTGCCCTCCCCGCTCCCTCCAGCCTCCTGCCCATCCTTCCAGCATGTAGTCGAGCACCGGCTGCGTGCCAGACCCCAGGGTGGTTCTCTGCCTACAGAGAGAAAGAAGGATTCCTGCCCTTGAGGGGCTCCCACTGGTGCTGACGACAGGCAGCCCATAAGTAGAAAAAGTCTCGGGACCCCCAGGCCTCAGATGGCACCACTGGCAGCCAGACCATGAGAGCCAAGCATCCTGGGTGCAGAAGCCTCCTTTTGGGGAAAGCTCCATCTACATAGTCTCTGCCATATGCAGAGAGACAACTTTCAAGACTCAGCAGATGCGCATGACATTGAACACTAAAGGGCGCTTCGGCTGCCGTGTGTGCTGTGTGCCATTTGGGTGCAGTGTTCTGCTCGTCAAGTTTGCCCATTCTTTTCTCTCAGAATGTAAAACTTGAGTCCAACAAAATGACCGCTCAGGAGAGTAATTCCTGGACTGAGGTTCTCTGTTCTCTCACATTGCCTTCAAGCAGGATGGGGAGAAAAAAAATCAGTATGCTTTTTTTCCACTGCATAGTGCCTGCAACAGCATTGAGAAAGTCGCAGCAGATTTAAAGATCTGTCCTTCCATCCCAGACTCTGGGTCGAATGTCACTGCTAATTAGGAAACATTCAAGGAACCATTGTCATCAGTGACCCTCATGGCTGGTTCTGGTCAGACCCAGTACCCTGTATAGTGTCGCTTTTCTGGGGATGGGTCCAGCCCTGCTGCCTTTATCACGCTGCCTCAATAGCGGATGGGACTACAGGTGTCTCTGCGTCGCTTCACCTGCTACTCCCCAATCCACAGCTTCAGCTTGCCTGTGGGATGTCTCTGGCTCCTCCATTCCTGCTTCCAGGTACCTTTTGTCAGTGAGACAAGAGCCAGGAGGAAGACCTGGGGAAGGGAAAGGGGAAGAAAGCATTGCTTGCAGTCAGTAAGGATGATTTTCTTAAGACCACAGCGATTATGTTATAAATCAGACCATTGTCATTTAACAGGAATGAGATGGTGGAAGGAGATGCAGGGGAGGCAGACTCGGGTGAGAGAAGAATAAGTCTGGAGGGATCAAGAATAGGGAGAGGGTTCAGGCCATCGTGTGGCTTGATTTTGGGAGCAGGGATCAGATAACCATGTGGCTTGCTGGAAACTTTAAACATCATTTTGAGAAGTTCAGTTGGACTTCTGGTCTAAGCCTTCAAAATAAGTTTGCAATTTTGAAAATCACACAAGCAAAATATATTCACATTTTAAAGTAAAATTTTAACAAAATCAACATTACTCACTTCACCACACTGAACACTTTGGTGTATTCTTTTACATTTTTTGTATATAGAGACACAGAGATTTATAGATTTGTATATATTGAATCACACTGCACACACTGGCTTGTATCTGCATTTCAGTTAATCCAGTGTCACAAGCATCTTCTGCAATGTCATTGTAAATGACTACATAGTTTTACATTGGTGTGTATATTATAGTTTTACAACTGACTTGCTGTTTTTGGATATTTAGTCTGTTTCATACGTCATCTATCCATCTATCTATCTATCTATCTATCTATTTATCTATCTATCTATCTATCTATCTATCTATCTATCTATCTCTATCTATCATCTATCTCCTATCATCTGTCTGTGTATCTGTTTGCCTGTCTGTCTCTATCATCTCTGTCTATCTCTATCATCTACCTAACAATCTCTTTAGGTTTTACTCTTATAAACAGTATTAAACTATGTTCTGACAGTTAAATCTTTGTCCACACCCTCAACTACTTTCTCAGAATAAACTTGTAAATATATTATTGCTTAGTTAAAAGAAATTTGCATTTTAGAAATTTTAAAGCACACGGCTACAAAGCATGTACCAATTTGTGCTCTTGTGAGAAATACTTTTCTCACTATAGTCAGTGGTTTGGGGGGAAAATTTCTTCTGTGTTTTGGGGCCAACAATCAGATTTAACTTCTTTCATAGTTCTATCCAGAATCCTCCTTGGATTCTTTTTCAGTGATAGATAAGATAAACTCTAAGCCTTCAAGAGTCACAAATCCAGAAGAAGGCATCTCAAAGCTTTGCTCTTATTGTTTCCTCAGGGCTTGGGAGGGTGAAGAAGAAGTGGTAACATGGGCAAAGAAGCTGGAGAGGATGCGCAAGTTCCAAGTGAGGGGTGCTGTGCCAACTGCCTGCTGTGCCATCTCACTGGAGAGCTGGGCTCATGCCGCCAATGAGTGGTCGCAGCTACTGGGAGACAAGGAAAGTCAGCCCATGTAAGGGAATAGAAATAAACAGGAAGGGGCTGGTCAGGGTGTGGTTTTCCAGAGCAGGAGAAACAAAAGGGCTCTTTAGCTTTAAAAAAAAAAAGACACTCTTGAAGAGATGCATCTGTAGAGTCCCTTAAAATAAATTTTTGACTAAAATATATATCTGTAAATTAAAACATTTAATAGAAGAATTGGTAAAAAGAACAGTCATGACTGAGATTCAATATCTCATAAAAAAGCGCAAAAGAAAAAAGGAAGAAAGGAAACAAAGAAAATAATGAGGGAAGTTCTCGGAGACTTGGAGAATCAAGAAGACCTACTATGCAGTATTGAAGATTTTCAATAGGAAAAAAGAAACAAATAAAGAAGCAATAAATACTTAACAAAAGAAAACATTTTGAACTAAATAAAAACTTCCATTTTGAAAATGAAAGGAAGTGCTGTGCAGGGTGAATAATAGCATTCATGATCATGATAATATTAATGTAGACCAGATCAGAGTTGGCCAATAAAACTTTCTGCATTGGTGGGATTGAAATGACTAGTTTACAAGTATCATAATACTACAAGAAAGGGATTGGCAGTAATGGGAAAGTGCTGGTGCAGAGAGAACACACTTCATCAATAAGGGTACCTGGTCTCAAACCAGGTGAAATGGGGACCAAAGTGAGGCCCAAACTTTATCTGTACAATGACCATTTCTATACCTATCCCTGAATTGTATCCATCTTTTTTTTTGTTGAGCACAGTCTCGGTCACCCCAGTGTTGACCTGCTGGGCTCCGGCGATCCTTCAGCTTCAGTCTTCCAAGTCACCAGAACTATAGGCACGCTCTTCCACGCCTGGCTAATTTTCAATTTATTGTAGAGATGAGGTCTTGCCAAGCTGACCGGGCCAGTCTCGAACCCGTAGGCTCAGGAAATCCACTTAGTTAGGCCTCCCAAAGTGCTGGGATTACAGACTGAGCCACCAAGCCCGGCCTATACCCATCTTTAAAATAAAAATTAAAAAACAAAAAGAAATGATGAGGGTGATCAAGGAACTGATCTTAAAATTTTATTTAATTTTAATTCATTGACATTTACCTTTGAATAGCCATATATGTGGCTAGTCACTATCACATCAGACAGCTCAGATCTGTAATTTCCAAAATACAAACATTGAAAGAAAAGCTTATAAACTTTCAGACAAATACAACAGCTTACTTCAGAGTACAGTAGTCCCACCTTATTTGAGGAAGATGTATATTCCAGGACCCCATAAGTGTCCTAAAATGATAAATAGTTTAATATGTCTTTTGTCATACATACATACATGTGATAAAGTTTAATTCATAAATTAAGTATGGTAAAAAAATTAACAAAAATGCCAATAATAAAATAGAATAATTATGATAATAAGCCAGCATCACTCTTCTTGCACTCTGGAGCCCTTATTAGGCAAAATCAGTTACTTGAACACAACACCGTGATAGTACAACAGTGGTTCTGATAGCTGAGAGGACCACTAAGTGACTGATGGGTGGGGAGTATACACAGTGTGAATATGCCAGATCATTCTTCTTCCCAGTGGCATGGAGCAGGATTGCATGAGATTTCATCACAACACTCAGAACAGCACACAATTCAAGACTTATAAATTGTTTATTTCTGAAATTCTCCATTCAATATTTTCGGGCCCCAGTTGACTGTGGCTGATCGCTCTAACTTAGACTTTGGAAAATGAAACTGAGGGTAAGAAAAGACTACTGTGTAGACAATCAGAGGGGTCTTGGACTTCTTATCTGAAACACTAGAGGTTAAAAACAATAGAAGCACATTTACAAACTGTTAAAAGAAAAAAATGATTTAAAAATCCTCTATTCTTTCAGGATATCATTCTTATATAAAGGCAAAAATGTTGACATTTTTAGACTTGTAAATATTCAGAAAGTGCTTGACTCTTATCTGAGGAAAGACTCAAGTACTCCATAAAATATAAATGAAGGCAGAACAAAGATTTACCAGGAGGAGAGATAAAAATTCCAGAAACTTTGGTGTGTAACAAATCTTACAGAGAGGACAATGATGTGCCTGGAAGTTGTGATTTAAATATTAAGTAAACTCTCTTGAAACACTAAAAATTAGTATAATTCAGAGACTAAGAAAAATTCAATTATACCTAGAATAACCACAAAGCCATCTTTATTATCTATACACATAGGGAACATATTGTCAGTTTTTGCCTTTGGTTAGAATAAAGCCTTCATAGATTTCAACTAAGGAAGATTTACAGATCATATTCTGTGACCTTAATTCTCCTGAAAAGCCTCAAACCAAGAAAAGCATCAACAAAAAGATGACACCCAAAAGCTTACTTGAAATTTTAGAAACATTTATCTAAATAATTTTTCATAGGAATAATCAAAGATCGGAACTATGAATTATATAGAAAAAATAAAATAAAACCCAGTAATGTTATGTGTATTTTATTACAATTTAAAAAAAACCCCTAAATTCTAAAATTTAGAACATACAACCAAAGCAATGCTGGGAGGTAAATTTATAGCACATGACATTTATTATGCCTTAAAAAATAAACCAAATAAAGAAAAATACAATAAAGCAAAAGGAGTTAGAAGAAAAGAATTAATTAAAAATCAATGTCATTTGAAAGAAAAACATAAAATATAAATTTTATTTTTAAAAAATAAAATAGATAAAACCATAGGATAGTATGAAGAACAAAAAATACAACAAAAAGAATGAAAAATAAGGCATGACTATAGATACTAAAGAAGAAAAAACTATAAGGTATACTTTATCTAATTTTACAATGATACATTTGAAAAATACTGGAAACTGATGATTTTTTTGGACAAAATATAAAGCAACAAAATTGGCTCAGTAATGTTAGAAAAAGAAACATACCAAAAATCTACCCAGATCTGTGGATTTTCACAGCAAGCATCCATTTTATTTTGACATTGAAAAATATCTTTATTTTAAAATTTTTTTACTTTTAAAGATGTGGAGTACAATTCAGGGTTTGGTACATAAGTGGTCATCGTACAGGTGAAGTTTGAGCCTCCCACTGGTCCCCATTTTGCCCAGTTTGGGATCAGGTACCCTTATTAGTGTAATGTGCCCCCACTCCTCTGGCAGTGACCCACTAACTGCCAATCCCTCTCAAGTATTATTATAACATCTATCATACATTTAAAGAATAGATAATTCCTAGATTATTAAAATTCTCTGGTATGTAAAAAATTATTAAAATTTCTTTAGTTCATTTTGAATCTAATAACTTTAATATCAAAATTTGAGAAAGATAACGCTGACACCAAGATTATAGAACAATAAACGTATGAATAAAATGACATATCTTAAATAAGAAACTAGCAAATAAAATTCAGTCATATAGTGCAAGAATAACTATTACAACATGACTCAGTAGGGTTTATGATTAAAAAAATAATTTACCCTCCGGAAGTCAGGAAAAAAATTTCTTAATCAGTTTAAAGGGAAAAAAACTGAATAATTGTATTCATAGATTGTAAAAAAGCACTTGACAAAATTTGGAAGGCATTCTTCATAAGAACTACCTCAGCTCAGACAAGACTAAACTGAATAAAACTGAGACATCTGAAGACAATGAGGAAATGCATTACATGATAATGTTTCCATTAAATCAAGGAAGTGAGAGGATGCCCATTGTTATCTGACATTGTTTGAAGGTTCTAGTAGCATATATTATAATTAAAATCTCTCAAAATAAACAATATTTTCAGAAAATATTAATGTATTTCTAGGAAATTTAAAAAATGATTTAAAAACCATTTAGAAGTCCTTAGCGATTTTTATAAGGTATATGTAGTTGTGTGTGATGTATATATATGTGTGTGTAATATATATATTACATAAAGTATAAAGTCTTTTTTCCTGATACAGCAATAGCTACTTAGAAATGAGAGTAGAAAAAAAAAATCCCACTTACAATAGATGCAAGAACTATAAAATAACCAGAAATAAATTTAATAACGAAGAACTGTAAAGCTTTATTGAAGGACTTAAAACAAAGTAGAAACAAATAACAAACATATCACATTCCTGGAAGAAAGATTTAATATCTTAAGTCTTGTCACTTAAGACTACACAAAGGTCGCTTTCCATCAGAACACAACTCCTTTTCTCATGAGGACTTAGGAATCAGATTTCTTGATGTGACGTATATATGAATGTACGAATGCATAAGAATTTCTAATACAAACTTGAAAAGGGGGAATTACCAAGGGGTGGCAGAGAGAATTTTGCCCATCCAGATTTGAAAACATCCCACACACCTTCTCGACTCCAAATAGCGAGGCAGGGAAAAGCTAAATGAGCCTCGAGGGTCCTTGTAGGACGCAGGCTGGAGGAAAACCAATGTCAAGGAGAAATGTGATAAGTGGCTTTTCAGATTGAAGTGAGTGGATATTGGTAGGGAACTGACAACTCCCAGATGCTTTTTATTTTAAATTATAATGGCAAAAACCAAACATAGTCCTACCATAGGTCATCTGATTGCCCCAAGTAACTTTGGTGTTGTATTTGCGTTTACAATTATGACGCATTTGCAATCGAATCATTGGTAAATAGCACTGAGTTAGTAGCAGTGCTAATACGAACAGAGATAGATTTAAAACTTAGATGATGTGATGTGCTCATCTTGAGTGCTAAACGACCATGTGGCTCATTAACTCAAACAACAAGCAAGTGCTATGTCTTCACATGACAATATTCCCAGAAAGGCTAAGTGTGATAGCTCACGTCTGTAATCCCAGCACTTTGGGGGGGGTCGAGGCAGAAGGATCCCTTACAGTGCAGGAGTTCGAGACCGGCCTGGGCAACATAGTGAGACCTCATCCCTACCAAAAAAAATAGCTGGCCATGGGTGGTACATGGCTACAGTCCCAGCTATTTGGGAGATTGGGGCAGGAGGATCGCTTGAGCCAAGGAGGTCCAGGCTGCAGTGAGCCGTGATCGTGCCACTGTACTCCAGGGCGGGTAACAACGTGAGCTCAAAAAGAAAAAATCACAACTCAAAAAGAAAAAATCTCAGCAAATTCAACTCAGAAAACTCTGTCCCACAGCATTGAGGGCCCTGTTCACATTCTGACCAGATTTCTTATAGCAAAATATTGTGTTAATTTGAAACTTACTGGTTTTACAGCTTTATTTTGTACTTGATTTGTAAAACAGACTTAGTTTGATAGTTGCAGAGCTAAAGAATAAGGATTTTGCAACTAGCATATGTTTGTGTATATTGTAATAAAAATAACTTAAGAAAAAAAAGTATAGCATTGGCACAAGAATAGAAAGATGGATCTGTGGAAAGATCAGGGGCACTCAAGAGGGTGTCCAGGAATAAAGATCCATGTGGAGTAAATATGGGATTAAAGAGCATTTTATTTCAGTAGGAAAGTGAATTGTGATATATAAATAACAGACAGAGACATAATTATCAATCCATACACATGAAGAAAAAAAAAAAAGGCACTGGTCAGGCTCAGTGGCTCAGCCTGTAATCCCAGCACTTTGGGAGGCCGAGGTGAGTGGATTGCCTGAGCCCACGGGTTCGAGACCAGCCTGGGCAACTTGGCGAGACCTCGTCTCTACAGTAAATAAAAAAACTAGCCAGGCATGATAGCATGCGCCTGTGGTTCTGGCTACTTGGAAGGCTGAGGTGGAAGGATAACCGGAGCCCAGCAGATTGTCGCCATGAGTATGCCACTGCACTTCAGCCTGGGTGACGGAGTGAAGCTCCAACTCAAAAAAATAAAAATAAAAATAAAAAGACACACTGCTGCCTCACTCTATTAGCAAAACTACAGTCTAGATTAAGGTCTTTTGTTATTGTTAATTTAGGACTATGTCACCCAAAATGGTATCGAATTCCTGTGCTTGAGCAATCCTCCCCCCTCAGCCTCCCTGGGAACTGGGACTGCAGGTGCACACCACCACGCCCAGCTAAATGAAAGTTTCTTAATTTCTGTGTACTACTGACATTTAGGGCTGGATAATCCCCCGTTGTGGGGGGCTGTCTGGTGTACTGTAAGTAAGATGTTAAGCAGCATCCTCACTCTACCCACTAGATTTCATAGCATCCTTCTCTTCCCAGTGTGACAAGCATAAATGTCCCCAGACATTGTTACAGGGAAAAGGAGCAAAGGAAGTTGACCCTGGTTGAGAACTACTGGTTTAGATGTATTAAACAAGTAAATGCAAAAAAAACCAAACATAATGATGATCACAGTGTATCGGGCCATATTTGTAAGACAATGTCTAGGACTGCATCTTTGGGGTGAAATACAGTAAATGACCTGAAATCCATATGGCTTTCATATTCCATTTGCAGTGGAATATTACACAGCTACTCAACAGGTTACGTTAGATCTCACCGAGAGAGGAGTCCATAATATATTCTTAAGTAGCAGGAGAAGTTTGCAAACATTTAATAAAAGAACAAAAGGCCCGGTGTATGTGTATGTATACATATATTTTTTGCACATTTGTATAAGCATTGAGAACTTTATGGGGGAGGGACACACACCAAACTGCTAACTCTGGTCACCTTGATGGTGCAGGGAGTGCCAGTGAAGCTGGATTTGGAAGGACCAGAGGAGACCCTTGGTTTTATATGCAATACTTAGTCTATTGAAACAATCACATAATGAAGCTGTACTTTGAAAAGACGAGTCTGTGACATTTGAAAGCACCTAACTATCAAAGTCGGGGGACACTTTGTGGTTCAGAGTGGCAATTGCTATAACACAGTGATGAAGTTTTCTTGGTAGTGTGCATGGGGGTGGGGGTGGGTTAAATAGAGGCCCCCCCAAAAAAAGATTTGTCTGTGTCCAAACTTCTGGAACTTGTGGATACTACTTTATTTGGGAAAAGGGTATTTGCAGGTGTTGTCAGTTAAGGACATTGAGATGAAATCTTCCTGGATGACCTACATGGGCTCTAAAGCTAATGACAAGTGTCCTTATAAGAGAAAGGCAGAAAGAGATTTGATATTCAAAGGAGTAGCTGATGTGAAGAGAGAGGCAGGGACTGGTGTGATGTAGCCACAAGCCAAGGAATGCCTGGAGCCATCGGAATCTGGAAGAGACAAGGAACGGCCTCTCCACTCCTGCACAGGGAACGCGGTCCTGATGACACCTTGAATTCAGAGTCCAGAACTAACAGAGAATGCATTTCTGTCGTCTTAAGTCACGCAGTTTGTGGACATTGGTTATGGTGCACATGGAAAGCTCATATAGAAGAGTGATTTATTTTCTCTGGAATGGTTGAGGCAGGCTTCCCTAGATATGTGGGCCTTCTGCTGCACCTAAAAGAGAAGGAGGAAAGTGAAGGAAGACCACTCCAGGTAGGGAAACCCACATGAGCAAAGCCACAGAGGCCCAAAGGGTTTGGATTCGGTGCGGCTGGGCTTAAGGTATAGTTAATGGGTGAGGTGAGGGAAGGAGGTGGAGGCTGAGGCCTCACGTTTACTGCTGACTTTTAGGCTGGAGAAACTAATTCTCAAACAATTTAAAAATATGTCTTGGAAGACTGAGCAAATTCACGTCCGAGATATAAATCTGGTAAAAATCTACCTTGAGTATCACATTTACAGGGAAAGAAACGGCAGCCTTGTAAAGCCTCAACAAAAAGGGAACTGAGCACGGACTCCTTGTGTTCAAGATGCAGCAGCTTGTTGGGTCTTGAGGGCTCTGTTCTCAGCCAGTTCGCTCACATTCCTAGACAGACAGCTTGCTCAGCTATCCACATAATCCCTGCCAGAACGGGAAGCCCCCAAGCTAGGTAGAAAGCAAAATATTTTCACCATTGGACATGATAAAGCGTGTGGCTCTTGAGTAGAACTGGCACCGCCATGGCATGCTCTGCCTTATCCCACCGCCTCCAGCTCCAGGGGGAAACACACCTCCACCCGCCGGCTCATCGGAGAGGGTCTCCTGGTGGTCTGGTGACAGAAGCCATTCCCTTTCTTCGAGTCCTGAATGTGAGACTTGACTTGCCACCAGCGTGGATCTGGCCCCCTTGCTCAGCAGAGCGTGTGTGGCAGCTGAGTGAGTTGAGCAGAGCGAGTTGAGCATGCCTTGCCCTTGATGCCCGCAGAATACCCGCATGGGGAACTTCTGCTGCTGCATATTGAGGCCACAGAAGAACGTGCTCACACGCCAGAACACTTGCAGATGTGTGGCTGAAAACATTTGCTTCACAGGA
This sequence comes from Carlito syrichta, assembly GCF_000164805.1. NCBI lineage: Eukaryota > Metazoa > Chordata > Mammalia > Primates > Tarsiidae > Carlito > Carlito syrichta. Next base: position 558,757 of record NW_007247357.1, read on the forward strand.
CTGACGCTATCCATAGCACGTGGATACGCAAGAAGCAACAGTTTGCATGGGTGGCCTTGTCTTCGTGGCAGAGATGCTTCCCAGAAGCATGCACCGTGGGGACCGGCCCTGGATCCAATGAAGCCACCACGTCATCACTGTGACATGCTCACAACTGCCTCGATGCCAAACCCTTTCTCTCACTGTTCAAAACCCAACTGCAGTCGCCTCCAGAAACTTCCCTGACAGGCTGGGGATCTCTTATCTGTGGGTGCTATGGCATGGATGTGAAATCCCACCCGTGATGATGCAGGGGGTGTGTGAGTATGTATGAAGTGTGTGTGTGTGTGTGTGTGTGTGTGTGTGTGTGTGTGTGTGCGCCTGAATGTGTGTCTATGTGTTTGACTATGTGAGTACATCTGTGTGAGTAGTGAGTGTATGTCTGTGTAGGTGTGTGAGTGTGTGGCTGCGTGTGTGTGAGATGGTGTGCATCTGTGTGAGAGTGTGTGTGCATGTGTATGTATATGAGTGTGAGTATGTGTGAGTGTGTGTATGTGTGCTTGAGTGTGTCTGTGTGTGTATGACTATATGAGTGGGTGGGTGTGTCTGTGTCTGTAGGGGTGTGAGATATGAGCGTGTAAGAGTGTATGACTGTGTGTGTATGTGTGAAAATGCAAGAGTGAGTATAAATCTGTCTATATGTGAGTGTGAGTCCGTGAGTGTGTGTGTATGTATGAGAGAGCGTGTATCTGTCTGTGTACATACAAAAGAGTGTGTGTGTCTGTGTGTGTGTGTGTGTGTGTGTGTGTGTGTGTGTGTCCATGCAGGAAGTCCCGGCCAGGGTGAGCTCTATTCCCACAGGGCCAAAGCCGGGACCTGGCTGCCTCTCAAGTGAGCAGTTGCTCCTAAGTAGAGCAGGGAGGATCCCTGCCTGCTCCTGAGAAAAACTGAAAACCCCGGGCCTGGGAGAATAAGGACACGAGAGAGACTGCAGCTGGCGACTCATCTGATGGGTGACAAGGCGCACAGTGAACGCATGGCAAGCGGAGACAGCAGAGGAGGGCAGGGGAGTGGAGAGAAGGTCAGAAGCTTCCGGACCAGCGAGAGGAAATGCAACACACGGGAAATCACACACAGGAAATCAACATTCCTCTGGTTCCGCAGGCGGTGTTGGTGAAGCAGTTTGCAAGCCTTGGGCTGGAAGTCGGTTAGAATAAAACTTTCTCGGGGCTGGGAAAAAACCAGGGCCCTCGCTGACTGCTCCCCGTTTATTTCCCATTCCAATTTAGAAAGGAAGGTGCGGCATGGGGTTCTTGAACATTCATGATCACACGGGCAGGCCTCCTAAGGCTTAGGTCCACTTCACAAAAGGGAAGTTGTGGCTCACAGGGGTGAAGGAACTCGATAAGAGCATACAGAAGGGTGACAAGCCGAGGTCTTGGGGACGTGTCTGGGCAATCACAGAAAGTCCCAGCTGTGTCCTTCTTGAGTAGTGATGCAGATATTCTTCATGGCGAAGGGGGTTTCTCTCCTCTCGTGACACAAACCCCAAGTGCTTGCTTTGCTTGGGAACGGTCATAGGCAATGAAATCCACCATCACATTTGCTCCTCACGACCTTGTAAGTTGGACGTCCTTCCCCCATTGTCTGGAGCAAAAGGAGGAAAATTCTCCAAGGACACACAGCCAGGTAATGCCGGAGGAGTCAGGATTCGCACCCAAAGCCACGAGACGCCCGTGCTCTGGGCCACTGCACCACCATGCCTCCCTGATGGAGAGCAAGGGGCCCTCTCACCGACTCCCTGCCCCTGCCATCCTGTCGCAGCCGGCTGTGCCCACCGGAGGAGGTGTCCCGCACCCAAGCCACAATGCTCGCTGCTCATTACTCGTGACCTCCCAGGCCTCCCAGTGATTAAGCCCTTAGAACTTCCCCTGAGCCGCGGGTGACATCATTGCATAATTAAGGTGACTGTGATGCCCGACTGCGTGCACCAAACAAAGGTCCCTTGTTTTAATTTATCATCTGAGCCCGCCTTGTGCAAGGCTGAGCTCCCACTGGTAATTAAGGGAGACGGTTTAACCTGGCTGAATGAGAGCAGGACTTGGGGCAAAGTGGCAGAAGGGTGACCCAATGTCAACTCTTAATTTGATATGGTAATGAGGGTACCCATAAAAGATAATAAGGGGTAGGCTTACTCCAGAAAGAGGAGAGCTCAACACTGATCTGAAGCTTTCCTTTTATGTAATTTTCTTGCCAAGTAGCTAAATAGATTTTTTTGTCTCCTTTTATTTCTCAGCTGACCCTTTGATGGAGCACCTACCAGGCGGTCACATGCCCTGAAGTTGGTCACTTACCACCCAGAGCATTGTGCTGAAGCACAGAGATTCTGCCGCTTTGTGATTCTGTAGCTTTGTGACCTCCCGCAAGTTACTAAAACTTCCAGTTCCTCAGCAAAGCATCCTTAAAACAGCAATGATGATCCTAGGACCTGACTCCTAAGTGTGTTGTGAGGATTACGATGAGTTGATCTATGTTCAGTCTTGAGGACAGTGCCCAGTGCATAAGCACTTTGAAGCTGTGTGTTATTATTACCTTCAAAACTCTCTTAACTATCTGTGTACAATGGTGTAGTGTCTCGCGTACAGTTGGCATTCAATAAATGTCCCTTCAGGACACTTTTTTCTCTTCCCTTCCTCTCTCTCTCTCTTTGCCCTTCTGTCTCCACAAACCGGGACAGCATTTCTACCTTCCTACACGAGTCAAAGTGGAATGTGGACTCGCTAGTGTGTGGGCACAGTGAGTTAGGAAGGAGCTCACCCCTCGTGGGGTGCTGAGGGCGGGTGGACAGCAGCCTGGAGTGTGACAGCCCTGTAAAGGAGATGGTTGGGGTGTGGTCTGTATTTGAAAAGCGCCTCACAGATGAGTTATTCTCTGCCTCTGGCAACTGATCCAGCCTGGGAGGGACAGTCCAGGGCCACCAAGTCTCCAGGTGTCAAAACAGCAGAATATAGAAAATAAAAGGCATGATTTATGTATTCTCTTGGCCCCTCCCCTCCTGAGAACTCTCACTTGCCTTAATACAATTTAAATTCAAGAAACTTTCCAAGGGAGGCTGAACTGTACAGCAAAGCTTGTTTTCCTTACTGAGCTGAGCTTCCCTGACAGTCCCTCATAGTTTCCTGGCCAGCTGGGGGACCCAGACCTCAACAGAATTGGCCACAGTGGCTATCCTGTGAAGGGCATCCTTCACCTTGTCTACCTGTCTAAATAACTCCCATACATTCAGACCAAGCTCTACTCTGCAGCGTCTCTAACTTTTCTGGCTTCCCTAAACTTTCCCAATTGCATCCCTGTTTCCTTTCCTGGACTTCCAGACTCTTTTGTGCTATTCTTCTTCTAGGATTTTTTTTTTTTTTTGAGTCAGTGTCTCACTCTGTTGCACTGGCATGATCATGGCTCACCACAGCCTCAGCCTCCTGGGCTCAGGTGATTTTTTCCCAGCCTTCCAAGTAGCTGAGACTACAGGTACATGCCACCATGCCCGGCTAATTTTTTAATTTTTTTTTTTGGTAGAGATGAGGTCTCACTATGTTTCCCAGACTGGTCTCAAACTTCTGGGCTCGAGCGATCCTCTCGCCTCAGTCTCCCAGAGGGCTGGGATTCCAGGCGAAAGCCACTGCGCCCAGGCTTGGAAGTTTTCATTTTTTGCCACTGGATACATATTGTGTATTTGCCTTTATCTCCTTTAAAAACATGCAAGCACTCTGAGGACAGGACCTGAGAGTCTGTGTCTTATTCATCCTAGTGTTACTTGTTCCTTCTCTATATGCCTGACCTTCAGATGATGCTTGGTGAGTAATTCAGTGAGTAATTATAGAATAACAGAAACCTAGTATTTTTATGTTAGGTTCCCCCACAAGTGGTCCTGAAAGCAAGGACTCAGAGAAAGTTGTTTATCTGGGAAGCAATCCCAGGAAGCACTGGGGAGGGGGGAGCAGGGAAAGAGAGAAAGAATTAGTGTGACCATTGTACAGCAGGTGCTAATGAGCTGCTTATCACTGAGAGCAACTGAGGCTCCAACCTGCTGGTACTCTGTGTAGTACAGAGCACATTGCCTCATCTGAGTTATTTGTCCATATGTGACTGGAGGTGGGCTGCCCCTGGGCCAGTTAACTCCCTGACACATAAGCAGAATGTGATCGTGGCCAGAGGACATCCTCCACAGGGTCCAGGATGGCCATGGTAAGAAACCAAGCCAATGACCCTGAGTGCACATGGGTTATGGGTGGGGCACTTAGCCATCTACCGTACCTAAGTTGTCAAATTAAGTCCAAATAGTTATACATTCTAAAGTCTGGACACCTACAATGATTAGACAAGAGGCAGAGAACAGAAAGGGACAGATTTGAAGATCTTTGTCCATTTGACTTTCTTTCTTTGTCTTGAATTTCTTGCTGGAAGGGGTCAGCTGACAGTGGGGATAAGTGGTTGATGTCCTCATGGGCTTCCTGCATTTTCCCACCCCCTGCATAGCTCCTGCCACGGGGGACATCTGGGCCATACCCCAGGGTAAGTTGCCTGGAAAGGCATGATATAGCCAAGGCATACCTCAGTTGAGTTGGGCTGGGGGTCTTTCAGCTACTGGGACTTCAGCTCCCCGCGTATGTCTCACCCCCTACTCCAAGCAGCAATCTTACTCCGAGGATTCCACTGTCATCTTTCCTCCCCCTCACTCAAAGAGAGAGCACTTCTCCCCTTGAATGGGCATGTGGATGACCATCTCCTCTCTTGACAGTATCTGTGACTCTGGGCTCCAGGGTAGATGAGCCTTTCTGATTTTGCTCCAAGTTCTCCCATTGTGCAGAGGCAGGGGCTTCTTGCAACTTTGGACCACACCAGCCCACAGAAGTGGAGAATGCCACAACTTTGCACAAACTGAATCAAGGCAAGCAGCCATCAAGATAATCTGGACCTCTGACCCAATTTAGGAGATCCATGTTAGGGGTGTGGACCAAGAATCGATGGGAAAGTGAAGACGGTTGCCTTGGAATTCTCTGAGTTTGGCTCAAATGCAGATGTCATCACTTAGCTCAACACACAAAAGCATTTCAGCAAAGTTCCAGGTTTCAGACATTTCTTGAATTTGCCAATTTAGATTTTTGGACACTCATCTGGAATAATCTGTCAATTAACATGTACCAGATTCCCTTTAGCAAAATCCTACAAAAATGTTTCCCAAACCCATCCATCCCCCAGAGGTTTCTGGTAATCACAAGCAGGCCTCCACATGTGTCAGCTGACTGCAGTGTTCTCTAGTGTCCTTCAGGCACCACAAACCTGAGTACTTCCCGGGCACGAAGGCTTCCCGTATGCTCTGGTCAGCATCCTAGACTGAGAGAGCCAGGTACACTTGTCAAGTTGACCAAGGTATTTCTTTTTTAACTCAGTAAAATGATTCTGAATTATGTTTTAAATACAGTAATGTGGTTAACAAAGAAAGAACAGAAGAGCAAACAACACAAGGTACTGTAGATTGGAAAACAGAATGATATGGCAGGAATACTGACCTAGAAACTCAGAAACTCGGTTCCTGATGAATATCAATGTGACCCTGGATAAGTCCCTCAACATGGCTGGTTTCAGCTTTCTCCTTCTCTAGAAAATGGGGCATCGGGCCAACTTCTAACTCTAAACATTGTCAAGAATACACAGATGTTTAACATACACAATATGGGTGTTCTCATACATTCTAGAGAAGAAAAGCAGCACTCTATGTGACAAATAGATAACTTGCTGTAGATAGAAAACCAAGTCATACACAGGAGGCAACTGCACAAGGAAGATACACACTTCTCAGTGATGCCACCTCTTAAATCTAATATATATTTTTATCAATTGTTTTAGGATGTGCATTAGCAATACCTTGAGGCAGAAAATACTGTTCCTTTGAATCATCATTTAAAGATTTTCTCCCCATTCATTCAGGTATCAGAATAACAACTTCAATTTATTATGAACCTCTTGTGTGTTGGAAGGTACTCACAGTGACACTAATTCACACACCCATCCAACAGAGTAGGCATTCTTTCGTTCCTCCTTCTGATGAAAAAGTGAACTTTTAGAGGGGTTAAAGACCTTGCCCCGGGTCATACAACTGGTAAGTAGCAGTACTAGGACCTGAAACTCGCTGTCTAATTATAGTGGCCGCTTCTGCTATTCATCAGCGGCACCATCCTGGTGAGGCCAAGAGAAATGCGCTGAAATTTAATTGGCTTCTCTCCAACCTGCTTAATGCTGTGCAAAGGACTTCGAGAAAGAGCAAAGCATGACTGAGAAGCTATCTTTGTCTCAGAAGAATTTGAGAGGGATAGGCTGTGTGACTTATGGGTGAGTTCAGCACAGTAATCCCAACCCGAGGGAAGGCGCTGGCTTGTTGGAGTGCTGGGACTCCTGGTACGGATAGCGCGGGCAGCTCCTCTGAATGCCACGACTGAGCCTTCTCCCAAAGGATCATCTTCTCATAAGTCTTTCACTTTTAGGTTGAAGCTTCGTCAAATCTCCTTGATTTGCCTCATCTCTTTTGCTTTGGCTTGCCAAGATCCCAAGATTAGGTTTTGCAGGGCCACCAGATTAGTACTCGCTAAACTCAAGTTTTCAGTTTCATGCGAAGCTAGAAACGGAATTGAGCAATTCCAAAATGCCCATTGGGCATTATTTCTATTCTCCGCTCCCCAGAGGCCAGGGCAGAATGACACAACTCACCACATCTCCAATCCATCCCACACGGCCAGTCGGAAACTGGGTCCTGATTCAGGCTTTTTCTTGTTTTAATTTGTTTATTTGTGACAGGGACTTGTTGCTTCTAAGAGGGTCCCATTAAAAAAAAATCTCAGAAGACATCAAAAAGTTCTGAGAAAACAACCTCTTGGTGATTTAAGTGTAAATATGTCAGAGACATATGGTTTCTATTATTCCTGAAATAGCACATGGGTTTAAAAATCAAGGGGAAACGTGTTTCGTAAAACACATTGAGGACTCGGCTCAATGTTTTTTAAAGACCAGTTCTGAAGTCTTGAGGAAGAAACGCACCGAGGACCACAAATCCAGGCAGCTCAGCCCCTCCCTTGTTTGTCTTTTATCTTGATCAAGGATGATGGCTCATGCGTTGCCAACAGAGCACCGATGTGTCTGCCAGCCCAGTGACGTTTATCCGACAAGTGGTGTTTTCATGGACAAGTCCAGGTCCTGACCTCACCCCTGTTGTTTACTAGCAATGATAGTTTTAGGCAATGTAATGGGTCTGAAAAAAAGAAACATAGAAAGATAATATAGTTCATAGACTTGTTGTATTTGGGTTAATGTATATCAACTGCCTGGCACAACAGATGTTTAATAAGAGGTAGCTTTTTGTTTTTTTGAGTTGGAGTCTCACTCTGTCACCCAGACTAGAGTGCAACTCGACCTGCTGGGCCCCGGCGATCCTTCTGCCTCAAGCTTCTGAGTAGCTGGAATTACAGGCATGCGCTTCCGCACCCAGCTGATTTTTTGATTTATTGTAGAGATGAGGTCTTGCTGCCCAGGCGGGTCTCGAACCCGCGGGCTCAGGCAGTTCACTCAACTCAGTCTCCCAAAAGTGCGGGATTACAGGCTGAGCCACGGAGCCCGGCAAGAGGTAACTTTTAAAAATGATCTTTGTTCACTTGAAAACTGGTGATGCAGGGGTGGGAGCGAGTGGGGAGGGAAGGAGGGTGAGGGGTTTGAGGGAACCTAGGGTGAAAATTGCCTTGGATCACCTGACATCCTCTAACCTCCTCTCCACCCAGAGTTGGATCTGGTGAGGGGACAGGGTAAAATATACCTCCTCCTGCTAAATACAAAGAAACAAGAAAAAGCACAAAGTTGGGAGGCCATGAGAAGCTTGGTCTCCACTGACTAACTCACCAGGGCATGTGTTTCTCAAAATTTTTAAGTTGCTTTTCTAATGTAAGGATATTTATTTGAACCTAATACGACTCGGATTACACTTTTTTGAGTTAATGAATTTTCACAACTTTATTGAGTTACGATTCACTTACCAAAAACCTTCACTTTCCAAAAACCCTGCACATCTTTAAAGTATATAATTTGGTATGGTTTGACACATGCATGTGCTTGTGAAATCATTACCACAGACGGCACAGTGAACATACCCTTACAAGTTTTCTCATGGACTCCTGAAGTTCCCTCCACTTCCCATTTCCAGAGAGCCACCCAAGTACCTTCTGTCACCATAGATTAATTTTCGTTTTCTAGAAATGAGTATAAATGGAATAATGCAATATTTGCTCTTTTTGGGGGGGAGGGTCTGGCTTCATTCACTCAGTGTTATACTTGAGATGTATTCTGTCATTGAATGGATTCATAGCTTATTTTAATTTTTTTTTTTTTTGAGTTGGAGTCTCACTCTGTCGCCCAGGCTGGAGTGCAGTGGCCGCTCCCGGCCACCGCACCCTCGACCTGCTGAGCTCCGGCGATCCTTCCGCCTCAGCCTTCCGAGTAGCTGGAACTACAGGCGCGCGCTACCACTCCCGGCTGATTTTTTTTGATTTATTGTAGAGATGAGGTCTCGCCAAGTTGCCCAGGCGGGTCTCGAACCCGC
>NW_007247357.1:567393-608009 GCF_000164805.1 Carlito syrichta
TCAGGCCATCCACTCACCTCAGCCTCCCAAAGGCGTGGGATTATAGGCTGAGCCACCGAGGCCGGCTTCATTTTAATTTTAATTTTCAAATAGTATCCCATTGCATAGATATACCCCAATTTATCTATTCACCGTTGCTTGCCACTGAGAGTGTTTCTACATTTTTAACCATTCAAAATACATTTCTGGACTGGGCTTGGTGGCTCGGCCTATAATCCCAGCACTTTGAGAGGTCGAGGCGAGTGGATTACCTGAGCCCACAGGTTTGAGACCGACTCGGGCAACTTGCCAAGACCTCGTCTCTACAATTAAAAAAAAAAAGTTAGCCAGGTGTGGTAGCCTGCGCCTATAGCTCCAGCTACTCGGAAGGCTGAGGCAGAAGGATCGCTGGGGCCCAGCAGGTTGACGCTGGGGAGGCTGTGAGTGTGCCACAGCAGTCCAGCCTGGGTGACAGAGTGAGACTCCCATTCAAAATAAAAACAAAACCAAAAACAACCAAATGAATAAATAAATTTCTGGTTTGAATATTACGCATAAGTTTTTATACTTTCTTCTCTCATGCTAAGTTCCTAGGAGTGGAATGGCTGGATATTTTGTTAGGTGTATAACTTTTTAAGAAACTGTTAAACTGTGTTCTAAAGTGGTTGCACCATTTTACGTTCCCAGACGCAGCACATTTGAGATCCAGTTGTTACTACTCATTGTCCACATTTGACTTAGAAGTCTTTTTCAGTTTAGACATTTTCAGAGGTGTATGGTGGTATCTTACTGTGGTTTTAATGTACACTGTTTTTTAGTGACTGATAGCGTTGGCAATCTTTTTACGTGCTTACTTGCCATTTCTAAGTCTTTTTTTGATGAACTATATGTTCAAATATGTTGCTCATTTTGAGTTCTTTATTTTCTTATTATTGAGTTTGCAGTGCTCTTTATATGTTGTGGATACAATGGTTTTATTAGATATATTACTTTAAAATATTTTCTTCTAGTTTGTGGTTTGTCTTTCTATGCTCTTAATAAGGCCTTTCAAAGAGAACACGTTCTCAATTTTGATGAAACTCAACATTCTTTTTCCTTTTATGGATTGTACTTTTGGTGCTATAGCTAAGTTTTCTTTGCCTAACCCAAAGTCACGATGATTTCTCCTATGGTTCCTTCTGGAAGCTTTATAGCTTTAAGTCTTACACTTTAGTCGATGGTCTATTTTGAACTAATTTCTGTATATGGTGTGAAATTTGATTCAAGATTTGTTTGTTTTGTTTTATTGCATTCGTGCAGGTGGTTACCCAGAACTGTTTGTTAAACAGGTCTTTGTACCTGTGTCGAAAATTAATTGATCTTGTATGTGTGGGTCTGTTTCTGGACTCTGTTTTGTTCCATAGTTATATTTGTCTATATTTGGCATCAGTATCAAATTTTCTTGATTACCATAGCTTTATAACATGTCCTGAAACTAGCAGTGTGATTATTCTAATTGGTGTTTTTCATAGTAATTTTGACTATTTGGGTCCTTTGCATTTCTATATAAATTTTAGATTTACCTTGTCAATTTCTATTTTTTAAAAAAACCTGCTAGGATATTGATTGGGATTCCATTGAACGTATAGATTAATTCAAGGAGAACTGACGTTTTTAAAGTATTGAGTCTTCTGAACCATGAACTAGGTATATCTCTTCCCAAATTTAGGTCTTCTTTAATTTTTCAGCAATTTTTATAATTTTATGACCATAGTTTTTTTCCATCTTTTGTCAGATTTATCCCTAAGTATTTTATATTGCATGTTATTATAAATTGCATTTATTTAAATTTTAATTTCTGGCTGTATTTAGTATTTAGAAACACTATTGATTTTTATATATTGTTCTTTATCCTATAATCTTGGAAAACTAATTTGTTAATTTTAGAAGTTTTTAAATAGATTTCATAAAATTTTCCTCATAGATGTTCATGTTATCCATGCATGAAGACAATTTTATTTCTTTCTTGCCGATCTGGATGTCATTTAAAAAGAAAAATTCTAGCCTTGTTACACTGGCTAGAATCTCCAATGCAATGTTGAATAGAAGTAGCAAGAGTGGACATGACTTGTTTCTAGTCTTAAAGAGAACACATTTACTCTTTCACCATTAAGAATAATGTTAGCTATAGATTTTCTTGTAGCTGTCTTTTGTCAGGTTAAGAGCATTCCTAGGGTTTTTTTTTTTAAGTATCAGAATTTGGTGGTTAGTTTTGCCAAGTCCATGTTTTGTATCAATTGAGATGATTGCTTGATTTTTCTTTTAAAGTATGTGAATACAGTGTTTTACATTGATTGACTTTCTAATGTTAAGCCATCCTTGCATTCTTGTTGTAATACAATATCCCTGTTGAATTTAATTTGCTAAAGTTTGCTTATTTTATCTGTATTTACAAAAAACATTTATATATAGTTTTTTCTTATACTGCTTTTGTTTACTTTTTATGTCTTGGTACTGTTGACCTCATGCAATGAACTGTGAAGTAGTCCCTCTTCTTCAATTTTCTAGAAGAATTTGTGTTGAATTTATATTATTTATTTTACAAATGCTTGGTAGAATCTACTAGTGAAGCTATTTGGCCTGAGATTTCAACTTTTAACTACAATTTTAACTTTTTAATATATATATTATAGGGTCTTCCAGTTACCCATATCATCTTAAACGAGTCTTGGTAATTTCTGTCATTCAAGAAGTATGCCAATTTTATATAAGTTATTGAAGGTAGCAGTATAAAGTTGTTCATAAAATTCCATTACTATCATTTTAATATATGTATAATTTGTAGTGATATCACCTCCCTCATTTATAATATTGGTAATCTGTGTCTTTTCTCACTTTTATCTTGGTCAGGTTGGCTAGAATTTTATTAATTCTAATGATCTTCTCATGAAACAACCAGATCTTGCTTTGCTGATTTTTCTCAACTATTTTTCTGTTTTTTTATTTTATTATTTTCTATTCTGTATTTCATTATTTCCTTTCTTCTATTTATTTTGGGTTTAATTTGTTCTTTTTCTCTAGAGGCTTAAGATAAAAACTCAGATTATTGATTGAGTCCTTTTTTTAAATAAAGGCATCTTGAGTACTATACATTTTCCTCTATGTACTGCTTTAGCTGCATTCCACAAAGTTTATATGTTGTATTTTCAAATTATTTAATTCAAAATATTTTCTAATTTCCCTTTTAATTTTGATAATGGGGATGAGACATAGAGGTTGAAAGGTTATGTTTCTTTTAATTAAGGCTGTATAATTGCAAATATCCTCTGATATCTCTAATGTCGTTTACCCAAAATTTGATTCAGTCTTTCCAGTCTCTCTATTTTCTGGCATCACTGATCTTGATATTTCTTGTCAGATGTGTTATTTCTATATATGGTACAATGAACAAGCTGTATTGAATTAAATCAGACAGAATAACATTGTGGAGGAGTTTGTCGGGGAAAATAACACTGTGGTTCAATTATTTCTCATGGAGAAACAAAGAACACATGCAATGTAAAGAACAAGGGAAAAGAGAACATCTATAGAGTAACACATGTCATGTCAAAGAGTCTGGCAACGAACTTCAAATAACTAGGAACTTTCCACAACATGTTTTCTTTGCCGGAGTTGGAGGATTTCAGTTGACAATGTGTGAATGGTCTTCATATCAGCATTCTATGACCTGCTTTGTTTGCTGTTTTCTTGTTTTGTTTGTCCTTGTACATTCAGTTTCAATTAAGAAGGGGAGAGAAGAGATGGTATACTGCCAGCTTAGCCCTATAAATATTTGCACAGTGTTTATAACAGATGTTTTCCTGTTATGAAGAAATCTGACCTTCATTAAAAATCTGGAGCTTTTTAAATGTGATGCCAAAACATCAGACACAACAGCAGGGTTTGCTGGCAATTTTCAAATATTTAAAGATGCAAATTCTTAGTTGAACAAAACAATAATTATCACAACTATTAGTTTTTGCTGGGAAAGTGGTCAGAGGAAAGAAAATATACACAGTTACTCTTTTCTTGCTCTGATCATCATTCTACTCCAGCATTCTGCAAGACGATCCATTTAATATCACTGCATAAACCAACAATGTGGCTTTCCTTACATCCACTGAAGCATTCTTCTTCCTAATGTTTAAACACCAATTAAACCACATAAAAATAATCCTAGATATCAAGCTTATTCATTTTTCATAATCTTTTTTACACTTAAGATAATATAAATATGTGATGCATGAAAAGTTACATAAAGATATGATGAAAAAATATGTTTTAGAGTTTTCTAGCTGACTACCCTTTCACCTTCAATGAAAGGGTTAAGCCACTCTGATTCTCTCTAGGTGCACTAACTTCTTTCAGGTTGAGGCTGTGGACTTGGACTTACCAACTTGACTGATATGTTGCCTCTTTAGGATTACTGGGATTTCGATTCACCAGGACTTCTGTTTGCTGGGGGTGGGGGAGGTACACATGACATTGTTGTTGCTCTCCAGGATTACTAGAACCTAGGATTTACAAATTGTGGAAACCATATGCACATAAGTTGCTTGTATTATAACCCCAGGAATAGAGGGGCAGAGTGCTGTGGCATTCATTCCCCATATGTAGCATGGATCAGATCTTTAGCTCAGGGTCTCAGTTTCAAACATGGTTTAATCAACATTCTGAAAAAAGATCCTGTTTGTAGTGGCACAATCACAAGAACAATATACATGAGATAAATTTATAATAGCATAATGTCAATTTATGTTTTCACATTGAAAAGGTGTAAGATATAACTGGAAGCACTCAAAGCTCTAACAGCCAGTGCAATCTTTCATTGACAATCAAGGGAAGAATAAGGAATATCACAGGTTAATAAGGAGTAACTCTGTCTACCCAACCACCTCTCTGAAGCGTTGGTTTAGTTGGTGGTTTGTATAATATTTGCACCAGCATTGTTGAATTTCCCCCTGGAGTTTTCTGTGTTCTTTCTCCCCAGAATGTAGGACCCTTTATGACTGTCAGATCCTTTCTTTAGGATGTGACCCTTGCTTTGAGGTTACATGTAAATCCTGCCTGGCTTGGGAATCATCCTCTCAAGGGATTGTGAACCTCTCTGCTGTGATCCATTGTGTGTAGGTGTGACGGTCTTATTTTCAAAGGAAGGTCATGCATCCTCACTTTCGATTTCTTGGAAATTGAGGGCTCACTAAAACCGCAACACTTGTAAAGAAACTAACATAACCAATCTAAGACAGAGACACCATGTACTCTTCAGTTGCACATACCTGTACATCACTTCTTCATAAAATCAACAATGAACTAATATTCAGTGTTGGCACAAGTTCTGAAGAGTCCTGTACATTATAGGCATGTATCCAAAGGAAATGCCCAGAAAAACTCTAACACATGTGCACAAAGGTACAGGTACTATGCTCATTGCAACAGTTTGTTACAACAAAAATTGCAAACAACTTAAACCTCCATCAAAAGAAGAATGGATAGAGCAGTTGTGATATATTTAAACAACGAGAAACAACAATGAAAACAAACTAATGGGCTCCCATATATGAATATGGATATATCTAGAAAATAATGCGGAGAAAAAAAGTAAGTCACAGTAAGGCATGTACGATATGAAACTATTTCTGTGTTCCTTTTTTTTTTCTTTTTGAGTTGGAGTCTCACTCCGTCACCCAGACTGGAGTGCAGTGGCCGCTCCTGGCCATCGCAGCCTCGACCTGCTGGGCTCCAGCGATCCTTCCGCCTCAGCCTTCCAAGGAGCTGGGACTACAGGCGTGCGCTACCACGCCCGGCTGATTTTTGATGGATTGTAGAGATGAGATCTCGCCAAGTTGCCCAGGCGGGTCTCGAACCCGCAGGCTCAGGCAATCCACTCACCTCGGCCTCCCAAAGCGTGGGATTACAGGCTGAGCCACCGAGCCCGGCTTATTTCTGTGTTCTTAAAACTTCCAGACAATACCATAATCAGTTTTGGGAAACATACATATGTGGTTAAAAAATAAAACTTAAAAATTTCTCAGAAGATTATGGCTTCTTCTGGGAGGCTAGGGACGGGAATAAAATTGGATGGGTTAAAAATGGTGATTCAATTTTACCTAGGAAATCTCATTTCTTAAAACAAAAATCTGATGAAATACATAGACTATCAATAGTTAGCTAAAGCTAGGCGTTGTGTATAAAGGTTTTTCTCCATACTTTAATACCTCAAATATTTGATAATCAAATCTTTAAAAAATTGTATTCCCTGAAATGGAAAATTCTTCAACACATCTTGTTAAGGAAAAATGTGATGACAGAAAAATATGTACTGTCTGATACAATTTATGAAAAATGTTTATATAGAATTGTAAAAACACAGAATAAGGTTTTGGTGACTACACCAAGTTGTGTTTTGTAATTACGCACCAGCAAGAAAGTAGCATTGTATGAGGGATGTGGATAACAGGGTACCTTCACTTTTTTTATTCTATAGACTTAGCTAATTTTAGAAAATGTACATGATTCATTCATTACCTTATAATTTTAAAAATTGAAACACAAATCCATGTTCTTGCTATGAAAACAAAAAGCAACAATAATAAGAATTACAGCCTCTAGGCCTGTGTTTCTCTAGAGAATTTTAGGAATTTAGCTCAAATATAATTCTTTTGAGATCACAGAGACCCGGATTTCTCCCTCAAATAAAGGCCATGGTAATACTGTCTCACTGGCTATTACTGGGGTGAGGAGATGTTTGAAAACACTGAGAACCCAACCAGGAATAAGCCAACTAGAGTGGAAAAGACATTGGTTTAAGCCTGAAGTAGAGTCAGTTGGTGTCCTCAAAATCGACTGAGGCACTTGATCTTCCTGACGGAGCACTATGTTCGAACAGAATTTCAGAAGTTTGCAAAAGTCCAAGGGGTTGCAGGACTGTGTTCTTGCAACGTGAGATACCCTCTGATCTCACTTCCCCCCCAAATTCCGAATCCCTCAGATTGATGGTCTCACCCACCTGCCATCTTTTTCCCTACCCTCTGTTTCCTAGGCTCCTGGCTCTCAGGGCAGAAGACTTGCCAGAGGATACCAAGTTGAGAAGCTGCAAAGCAGATTGTCTCCAACACGGATGTAGTTGGGCCTCAGCACTGCTCCACATGCCTTTTTGGGACTCCAGTCATTGTGCTCTTTCTGCTCCATGGTGGTGATTTCAGACTTTCTGTACACTCTTTACATCTTCCAGTCTTCCCAGCTGGGCCCGGCCTTGTTTGCACCCATCTTTCTTGAGAGGGATGATCTTTTGCTTCTGATCAAGGTACTTTCTTGGGTGGATTGTTGTTCAATTTGGGGTTCTTGGGGGGGGGACGATTGCTGAAGGGCTCCCTCTGGTCACCTTGTCCCACCTCGCCTCACCCTTCAAATCACCCCACAGCAGGTGCCCTCAATTTCTTCTTCACAGAGAAAATAAAAGACACTAGTCAAGCACTCCTCAGTTTCCCAACAGCAAATTCAAAACCCATCTGCATTTACTACAATGTCTCCCTCCTTCCTTCTACTGCGTTCCATCTCCTCATTTGTGTCCCGCCCCAAACCCATCCCTATCTATCTCCTTTAGAACCCTTCTCCACCAGGTATCTCTTCAACCCCTGTATCTTCAGCATCTTTTTCTCGACCCCGACAAACCTTTAAACATACTCAAGTCTCTTTTTATCAAAGGGATCCTCCTTCAATCTCATTCACATCCATCTGGAACTTTCTTTGAATGTTTATGCATGTCTCTCCATCCTGATACTTGCCCCACTCAGAAAACAGAGACTCTGCCGGGCTCGGTGGCTCAGGCTGTAATCCCGCGCCTTTGGGAGGCTGAGGTGAGTGGACTGCCTGAGCCCGCGGGTTCGAGACCCGCCTGGGCAGCGAGACCTCATCTCTACAATAAATCAAAAAATCAGCCGGGCCTGGTAGCGCATGCCTGTGATTCCGGCTACTTGGAAGGCTGAGGTGGAAGGATCGCCGGAGCCCAGCAGGTCGAGGCTGCGGTGGCCGGGAGCAGCCACTGCACTCCAGTCTGGGCGACAGAGTGAGACTCCAACTCAGAAATAAAAAAACAAAACAAAACAGAGACTCTCAACTCAGTACCTCTTTCACCCCAGTTCCTCTCACCCTACCTTCCTCTGTCTCCTTTGCCTCTTCCAAAGGAAGTTTCACCCTTGACCATGCTCGGTCATCTTCAAAGGTGCAGAGTGGGCCCCAATATTGTTATTGAGTTTGGTGGCAGTACAGTTTCCCTTTAGGAACCAACATTAAAAGCCAAGGGTAATTTCCTCATTAGCTATCTCAGGAGCAAGTTACCTGGAAAAAAAGACTTAATTTTCTACCAATGACTAATAGCCTTGCAAAAAAAAGAAAGCCTAGATTCTGCCTTTGAACATGACTTGGACTATCCTCCTTGTGAAATAATACATTTGGCATTATTGTTTTAAAGAACGCCGTGTCTCTCCAGAGCACATGCCAACTGATCCTCAACTCCGAGAGAAGTCTTCTCTGAGGTGACAAAGCATCTTGCTCTCCACAGTGTCATAGCCTTTCTTCTAATCCGCCCTGTAGGGCAATTAGTTATTTACAAGTCCAACTCCTCTGTCAGCTAGTAAATAGGATAATCCATTCATGGCTATTGTCTTGACCTTTGGATGGTTGGGGACTTATTCCAAACTTCCCAGTCATTACAGCTTGTAATCAGACAAATCTAGATTTATTATTATTATTGTTGTTGTTGTTGTTATTTGAGTCAGAGTCTCACCTTGTCACCCAGGCTGGAGTGCAGTGGCATGCTTGCAGTCACCACAGTTTTAACCTACTGGGCTCAGGTGATCCCTCTACCTCAGACTTCCAAGAAGCTGTGACTACAGATGCACGCCACCACACTCAGCTAATTTTTTATTTATTGTAGAGACGAGGTCTCGCCCCTGGGCTCAGGCAATCCTATCGCCTCTGCCTCCCAAAGTGCTGGGATTATAGGTGTGAGCCACTGCACCTGGCCCAAGTCTAGATTTGCATTCCACCTCCTGTGATGTCTAATTATCTACTCTGGGCAAAGAACGAACTTCCCTGAGTCTCAGTTTTCTCAACTGTAAATTGAGAGAGGAATCGCTCCTATTTTTGGAGATTGTTGTAAGGATGTTTAATCCATAGTAAATGCTTTAAAAAACCCCACTATTATGAACTATTCTGTCCATTATAACTAGTAGGCACATAACAGGGTCAGGCCTAATGTATAACCTGTGATGCTGCCTTAAATTTCCTGTGGAGGGAAATAGCTGTTTCTTCAGAGGTTTCATTTGAGGCACTCCATAATTGCCCCATAGCCTGAGATCCTGACATGCAGCAACTTAATCTGTGTTATCTGATCATACACTGAATGAAACTTTAGCATAACCAACCTCTACATCTCCCTACCACAAGCTTCTCTTCAGAAGAAAGAATTTGTCATGGCCAACATTTCTATGGCCATGTAACAGAAGACCACAGCTCAGCTCCACTGGAAGACCAGAGGAGGGCTGCTGGGACAAAATGGGTTTAAAGGATCCCGGAATGAACAGAAATATCATCTGAAGAACAAATTTCCTCTCCTCCCACTGTTTTCTTTTCTTTTCTTTCCTTTTTTTTTTGATGTGTGTGAGAGAATAAGAAGAATCAAAGAGAAAAGACAGAAAAAGAAATCTGGGTTCTCTTTGAAGGCCTTAAAAGCAAATCCCCTAATTTCTAGGTTGGGGTGGGATCACCTTACACTCATCAATGGGCATGCGATGACAATAATTTGCTCCAATGGGTTGGGTGAGCTTGTGGTCCAGGGTCAGGAACTGTCAAAAGAAAATGTCCCTACTGTTGCAGCCAGACTGTGGCCCTGCAGCTGAGAGAAACTCAGGAAAAGAAGCTTCCACACTGTTGAATCGTACATGTTCCAATTTTTTTTTAATTTGAAAAAAAATTGCGAAAGCTACAGAAGTCTGGAAATGTTGAGGTTTTTATGAAAGTTTAAAACAACTGCTTTCACTCTTGCCACCATTTTCCAAGAAAAGAGCACTTTAACTCCACAGGTGAAGTAAAAATATATTCTTGGAATAAGCAAAGTCCCTTCCAGAAAATGAAAATTTTAGTTTCAAACTTACAGGCCTTTCGCCTTCCATCCAACCCTCTACCCATCCACCCTTCTTCTAGTTATCTAGTTGCTGTCTATCCACCTACATATTTATCTGTATAATACTCTGCTATTTTCCCCTCATTTTTCTGTGACCCTTTCATTATAAACTAGGGCCTGTCCTCAGAGTAGAATTCTAAAACCATGCTTTGGAGGTTATCTATTATAACAGCTTTACTTTACAGTTGAATATTCCGGGACACAGTCATTAAGTGATGAGTCTCTCATGGAAGTTTAACTAATAGAAAATCAGAACTAGGGCCAATGCTTAAATTTCTAGTCTTACAACCAAGCATTATTTACACACCATGTCCCTGCAATTATTATCAAAAGGTACAGTCAACTTCAGATATCTGCTACAATAAGGAATATGGCGTCTTCAATCTCCCACCAAAAAACTCAGGATAACTTTTCTGTTACATCCTCAATTCTTGATTAATCTTGGTTTGTCTCATTCCTCCTCCTATTCTAAGCTATTCTCTCCTCGGCTCTGTTGGCTACCAACACTGTTGGCTACCAACTCCTCGGCTCTGTTGGCTACCAATGGGGCCACCAACACTGCCGGTGCCCAGTCCTGAAATGTGGGAATCACGGGTCGCTTGCCGTTCCTGTTTCCTTATCCCCAGAGATGCCAAGTCTTCTCAACTCGATCTCTCGCAACCTGTTACTCGTCCTTGGCTGTACGAGTGTTGTGCGGCTCTTCAGCGGTTCCTTTTCAGGAAGCTTGCGTCCGTTTACTCATGGATTTCTAGAGATGCTTTCTTTCTCTCTCTTCCTTAAAACAATGGATCAACAATGATATCAATAAGAAAATACTAGAAGCAGCAAACTGTAAAGATGTCCTACCGTTTCCCCTAGCGAAACCTCTTCCCGCCCTCCTCCCTGAGAGCAGTGTCTGAGAGTCACTCAGTTACTGGCCAGCCCAGATCATACATGTGCTGCTGTGTATTTGAGCATGCCATTCCCTTTGCCTGGAATGCCTTTCCTCTGTGTCTCTGCTTTAAAAGCTCCCACTGTCCCTCAAGACCCACCTAAAGTGCTATTCCTAATGACACTTCATTTTTTTTTTTCCTTTCTAGCAGAGTTTCTCCCTCCTCTATGTCTCTGGATCTCTTAACTCTCATCACACCTTGAGTAATGATATCATGTTTGGTTGTGTATTCCTTCCCCTATAATAAACTGGGAGCTTCTTAAAGGTGGTTTTTTAAGCCTTCTTCATTGCTGCACCCTTCCTAACATTTAGTTCTGTTCCTGACTCCAAGGGAGTACTTTACTAAAACTTATTGAATGACTGAATGAAAGGTTTATCGGCAAAGCCTGGCATTTTATCTCTTCCTTTTACTACCCCTTCCATCATTTTTTAAAAAGGAAATGCAAAAGCACACCTTGGATCATCTATAAGCTGAATTCAATGTCTATTTAAGAGCAGATTTGGAATGAAAATTTGGTTGGGCACAAGAGGGAATGTTCCCATGTTAGAGCTTCCTTTCTAGTAGACAAAATATGAAACACTCTGTTTCACTTGAAATACACATGAAGACATTTCTTGTCCAATAGGGCCAAAATATGCACCCAGATTTATTAGAGTTTGAAAGACTCTGAGATAATCCACCTTAATCCTACAGCAGTCTGTGTTTGATGAAATGAAAGTTAATACCCAACAATGGACGAAGTAGATCTCAACATCAAAAGACTTTTGCTTTTCGTTGCAAACAAATTTTAAAGACTACCGAAGAGTAAGACATTGCGACACCCTGTAAAGTTGGTGATCATGTACTCTGGTGGAAAGACTTGGAGGACACTGCAGTTTCAGGAGGCAAGGCAAGAGAGGGGGTCTCATTCTGATCATGACTCTTTCATAATCTGACATATGACATCATGAAAAACTTCTTGATGTAATGCTCTTTTTTTTTTTTGAGTTGGAGTCTCACTCCATCACCCAGACTGGAGTGCAGTGGCCGCTCCCGGCCACCGCAGCCTCGACCTGCTGAGCTCCGGTGATCCTTCCGCCTCAGCCTTCCAGGTAGCTGGAACAACAGGCGCGCGCCACCACGCCCGGCTAATTTTTGATTTATTGTAGAGATGAGGTCTCGCGATATAATTCTCTTAAAGATCAAAACAGACACACCAATGGAAGGTGGTAGAAGACCCAGCCTCAATCTCAACTCTGGCATCTGATATCTGGTTTCTAAGTATGGACAGACCACTTAAGTTCCACGAGCTTTAATGTCCTTCTCTGTCAAATGAGGATAATAACATAGTGTACTCCTTATGGGATTATTTTGATAATTTAACAAGGTAGCATATGTAACATATCCAGCCCATGTCTGCAACATAATAAGTACTCAATAAATGTTATATTGATTCTCCTTTAGAATAGGTTAAACAACTTGAGTACAAGTCAAAGGGAAACTTCTGAAGGTCACATGTAAATTTAAGTTGAAATAAATAGCAATGTGAGGCTTTTGTAAGGAGAAATGGAGCTGGATAATAGAAGGATTGAAAGACCTTCATGGTAGAGACTGATGGATGTACACCAAAACCCATTTCGTATTTCTTCTGGGCACACAACAAGACTATACTTATCGACCTCTCCTACTGTTAGGTGTAGACAACTTCTGGCCAGTACTCTGTAAGCAGAAAAGACATGCAGTCTTCCAGACCTGGCCTTATAAGTCCCCATCCCAAAGGTAAGAGTCTCTGCTGTACCTCTCTTCCCCATCTGCCAGCCAAGTGTAAACTATTCAGCAAAAGAGTCTGGGCCGTATAGGACAGCAAAATCACAAGATCTGAAGATCCTGGGGCCCTGAGTCACTGCATGGAAGGCTGTCTGCTGGGATGTTGGGAGAGTAAGAAACAAATCTCTATCATATTAGGCCACTGAGACTTGGAGTATTGGTTATAGCCGTGAGTTTACCCTGACCAGTGCTGAAAACATCATTATTATGATGCTCTGCATTTATCAGACCCTTAGTATTTATTTCAAGTTTTGGTATTTTTATTTTAAAAAGGCAAGAGGAAGCTGGAGAAGGTATGACAGAAAATTAGGAAACACTCTGTGAGAAAAGAAGAAGATGGAAAATGTCCCATTACAAATATGTAATTTAGAAAAAAAGGATTGAAGGGGTAACTTCATTATACAAATTCCTTCCTATAAGGGAAATTTTGGCAAATATGGATTTACATCTGGATAGATTTTCTGAGTCTATGCCGGTGATTCTAAACCCCGGATACACATTAGAATCACCTGGAAATTTTTAAAAACTATGTGATACTTAGACTACCACCAGACCTATTAATTTATAATCACTGATGGCTCTAAAAGTGCATGCACGCTTGAGAATCATTGATTGACTCAAGTAAAAAGCCATGTCTTTTTATGACTTAGGTGTTCAGAGTCATAATATCCAGTGGACATTTGCTTGAAGAATCAGACACAGCAAAAAAACTCCTTGGCAGAAGCAGATGGTAGAAAGGACTTAAGTTTGGGAGTCGGATAAACCACATGCCGGAATTTACTTCTATGGCTTTTAACCTTCTGTTTCCTCACATGTAAAATGGAGATTCTATAACCTGCAGGGTTGTTGTGGGGGAGAAAAATGAGCTAAAGTGTGTACAGCTGGAAGCAGAGAAGATACGCAGGATTTATAAACAAAGAATACCAAATTTATAAGGATCACATTAAGATGGCTGAAGAGAGATGTCGTGAAGAGATTCTGGACCATAGCAATGTATTCTTGTAAGTTGTGATAAACCAAAGGGTGTTCGTGATTATTATTTTAGGATATACAGAGTAGGATTGACATTATCTTTATTGAGTGGGTTATCTTTATTGCTTTATTTAATAGATATACACATATTTATAAGGGTCACTGGCGACGTTGGTCTGGAAACTGTTTTGCCAAAAGCTCCTCCTTCTGCTCTGAATTCTCCTCTCAGCTTCTGGTTGAGAAGCAAACACTGCCCCTCTGTTTTCATAAAGGAGTCGTTTTAGAGATGGAGGTGAACCAATTCAGCTAGCCCTTTTTAAGTAGGTCTTTGAAAAATACGATGAAAGGTCCTGCTGAGGATCCCAAAGACATACGAGGTATGTGACCTGTGCTCAGACAACTGACAAGCCAGCGGGACTGGTCTTGTGGTCGATGCTCTGCATGTTTTGTGGTTTTGTTTTAGTTGTCACACGATGACAGCCGGTGGGGTAGGTCAGTGTGGGATCAATGCCCAAGGAGAGGTGCAGACTATAGGGATGGCCAGATGTCAGGGAAAAAGGTGATCGCTTTGGTTTTGATGAACAGGAAAGTTTTCCCAAAGGAAGACTCCCATAGAAGAAAGCCCAGGGTTCAGAGAGATACAGCTGGGTTCAGAGACTTGGGGAGATTCCAGGCTAGAAAAGGAGCATGTGGAGGAATGGCCCATGTGTGTCTGGAGGTGAACAACTGGATCTATTTGTTGGCAGTAGGGGTAGGGCTGACAGGGGCACAGTCAGGGATGAGGGGGGTCAGGCTGCTGGCACCAGCTGCAGGAGCTACTGAATTTCAGACTTCTCTTTTGCCACATGTCACACGGTCACGGTCCAGGTACGGCTCATTCTTGCTTTATTTCTTCCTGTGTATCCCCATTGTGTACTCCCATTCTGCCATCTTGCCCCCACCACATGCAAACCATCTAAAGTGTTTAAGATGTAATTTTGAAATTTGTATGTATTTTCGCAAAATGTAACTTGTTGCTTTGTGGCAAGCATTTTCTTGGCAAACATGGCATTGTGTTCTGTGTCTCCTTTAGAGTCTGGTCTTTTCGCTCTGTGCTGTCCATCCATATTGCTATGAGTATGTCAAATACATTTCTTTTCACAGCCGCATCATACTCCATGCTGTCGTCCTTCACATCTTACCCTCCACTCTCCCAGGGATGGATGCCCAGCTTGACTCTGCTTGCCTGTCAAGACCTTCTTACGGACCTGTGTGAGAACATCTTTGGGATATATACCCAGGAAATTAACGGCCGGGTCATGAGTATGCGGTGACTTAATTTAAACAGTAGTGCCAGACTGCTTTCCAGAATGGCCACACCAGTCTACCCCACCCATCAGCAGGACACGACGCGTCTATATCCCCACATCTCCATGAACCCTTGGTGACATCCAGCCCTCTAATTGTTTCCAGCCTTATTGTTATCCAGAGATGCACCCTTGTTGGGTTTTTTTTTTTTTTGCTTCTACTCATGAATTGGATAACTGGGCTTCCTTTTTTTGTAAATTATCTGCTCATATTCTTCTCTGTTGTTTTTCAGGTTGTTGTCCTTCCCCTCCCCCTACCACTGAATCAAGTTTTTTAGATTAAACCTTGCTACTCAAGATATAGGCTTTACAAAGGTGGGAACAACAGTCACCAGACACTGGTAGAGGAGGGAGGAAGGGAGGGAGGGAGGGAGACACAACGAGACTCTGGGTACCAGGTCCACTATCGGGGGAGAGAGAGCCCGCTAGAAGCCCAAACTTCTGCATGCAATTTACTTATATAGTAAATTCTCACATGGACCCCACAACTTTGAAATTTAAAAAAAAAAAGATTCTGGTCTCAGTAGCACCAGCAACTGCAGAGAGAAGCATGTTAGACACACAGAATCCCAAGCCTCACCCCACATCTACTAGAAGAGAACCTGCATTTTGACATGATCCCTGGGGTGTCAACGGCTCATTAAAAACCTATGTCTGTGCTGCTCAATATAGTGGCCACTACCTTATTAAACTTACATTAACTAAATTGAAGAAGTAATTTTTTAAAAGTCTCATTAGCCACAAATGGCTGGTGGTTACTCTATTGCACAATGCGGATATAGAATATTGCCATAATTCTAGGAAGTTCTATCGAGCGGCTCTAGTCATTACTGATCCTTTGCTGGTTTTTTACAGTGGAAATATTTTTTTCTAGCTTTCTTCCCTCCTCTAAGCTGTGGTGAGACACCGAAGAAATGTAGCGGATGGAGCAGAATTAATAACAGTGGGGTTTGGTCCCGATACAATGGGCACACGGAACGGGATGGGAACATCACTAGGTGTGAGGGACCCAAGGAAGAGTGTTTTCTATATCTAGATAGAAGGTAATAAAGAATTAAATTAAGATGGTGGTGCTGGGAACTGAGTTTACTTATTTATCATCATCATTATTTTCATTTTAAAGATGTGGGATAAAATTCAGAGTTAGGTAAATAAGCGGTCATCATATAGGTCAAGTTTGGGTACCCTTATTGATGTTATGTGCCCCCCTTCCCTCCCCTGGCAGTGTCTCACTACTGCCAATTCCTTTCTTATAGTATTATGATAAGGGTCCATTTATGAGTGCGTACGTGCAGTACTCAGATCTTTGTCTCTGTGATAAATCACTGCTGGGAACTTAGATGTTGGCCTCGACTATTCCTAATTCCAGGGCATTTTTGTAGGAGTTTCATCTCACGACAAAGGTATGGGCAGGGTAGACATTATTTTCCCTATTTTTCACAAACCAACCAAAGATGCTGAGGTGTTAAGTGATTTGTTGTAGGGATAGAAAAGAAGCAAAAAGTAAGCTATTCTGCTTGCTTACACAAAGTTAAGGCAGGAAGATGTGGGTGAGACGAAAGGAAAAACTCTTTTATCAGGAGAGTAGAATCCTGAGATGGGCGCTTGAATGAAACTGCAATGTCTCTACCTATAGATACAACCAGAAGAGGAACAGTAGGTGACGGGAACAGCATCTTCTGAGCACTTGCTGTGAGCATGGCCCTTTGCTTAGGTGCTTTCCTCACCGGGCTATTGGTATCACAGCTCAGTGGGTCACGGTCTGTCACCATCTCACATATGGGATCTCTGGGGCTCGGAGACCTTAAAGCTGTGACTGGTTCCAAATGCTACGTCCTCTCCACTGAACAGTTAATTCTAGATGTTTTGGAGCTCATCTGATCCCGTAATGACATGGGTCCAGGTCACCCTTGTGATTCTTTTCTATGTCTATACTTGAACATGCTCAGCTCAGAAAGGAATGTACTTGGAACGTGAAAAAATGCAGAGTTCTAGACCTTTGGAAGAGTCGTCAGCTGGCAAGCCCTCTCATCGCATCTCTCCCAAAGCCGCCTGCGTGGAAGGCAGACTGTCCTCTTGGTTGCAGAAACTGGTGGCTTGAAAGGCAGCTGTGAGTGAATTATACCACCAGATAATTAGGACCATCGGGAATCTTTTTTTGATAAATTCTTGCAGGGCATGGTATCATGCAAAACTTTTCCTAAAGAACGAAGGTACACTGCAGGTAGGCTTCCTTTCTTTCTGTAAAAGATAAAATATGCAGAAATCGAGAACCCTGTGAGAGTGAAACAGAAAGTTTCTTAAAGAGGAAGAAATCACTTGCTGGGTGAAGGCTCTTTGGGAAAGAATTTGCCAGAGAGAAGGAGAATGACTCAGGGTGCTAACGAGGAACACGGAAATGTAATTACGGAAACAAATCATGCCTTATAGAAGCCTTTAGTTTTCAACTCACCTTAGTCACAAATTCATAAGGCAGAATGAACTACATACCTCAACAAAATGTATGTTTCCTGAGAGTGAAGGAGAAAGGTAATCAATAAAATGGGTTATTGTTACAGTTCTGCTTTCCCATCCCTGTCATCGTATACTTGTGCTTTGTAATACTCTCAATACAGTCTCATGAAAGGATTGAAACCCATTTGTACTAAAGCGTGAATGACTAATGAAATGTCAATCCCTTGGCATAGTTCACACGAGAAACAGAGCTGAAAGCCTTGGGTGCATCTAATTCGTACTGGCCTTGAGTGTTGATGATGTACAAGTTCTGAGTTAGGGCTTATGGGGAATGCCAATGGTATCAACTGAGCTTCCCATTTGCTAGGATTTCACAGAGTGGTACGGGGTGGTAGTGGTAGATCAGTGTAAATAACTACAGCAGAGTGATTGGAGCCCAATGCAGTGAGGATCGGTGGGACAAATTAATCCTAATTGGGAAGGTGGGAAGGGCACTTGGTGAGTTTAGACAGGAGGAAGTGTCCAGTTAGATGAGGACTCAAAACACCCTGGGGAGGGAACTCCATCTCTCATCAAAAGGCCTGGGGAGAATTAGGTGCTCTGTCTTATTCTCTGGATCCCTTCTGCTTGCCAACAGAGTGCAAATACAATTTCGTAGAGGTCTCTTAAAAGAACTTTAGGACATGGTGGCGGTGAGTGGCGAGGAGTGGAATGGGGAGAAACCAGACGGTGTCAGCTGGGACGCCCTGGCTTCATCTGCGTAGTAACCAGTTCTCTTGCTCTTGCCCACGTCAGTGTCAGAGTCCAACTGTCAGGTAGCTGAGGATTGAATGGCAGCCTCCAACTCAGACTGCGTATCAGAATCACCGGAGCGCCAGTGTCCAGCCCCACCCCAGTTCAGTGAAATCAGAAAACTCCTCAGGAGACCCCAATATGCAACCAGTGCACAGTGGTTCGTAAAGTGTGACCCTTGACTCACAGCACTGACACCCCCTGAAACTTGCTAGCAAGTTTCAACCCCACCCAAGAGATGTTGAATCAGAAGCTCTGGGCATGGAGCCAGCCATCAGTGTTTCAACCAGCTCCCCAGGTGGGAGAACTTCCGGTGTGGTGGAAAGGCTTCCTAGCTGGGATGCAGAAGACCGGAGTTCAAATTCCCAGTTGTGCCTCTTCAGCTAGTCAGTTAATGTCCAAGAGCCCACAGTAGAAGGGGGTCTTTATTTGTTAATCAAGCTTTTCTTGAATGTCTGCTAGACAATGGGACTATGGAGAAGAGTTTAACGTAATTCCTGCCTTCAAGGAGCACATAACCTGCTTCCTGGAACCCATGTAGATGGTTGTGACGTCTAAAAAGGACGTCTTTCTATTTGTGACATGATGTAGAATTTTAGCTCTGTTTTTTTTTCTTTGAGTCAGTGGTCTCACTCTGTCACCCAGCCTGAAGTGTAGTGGCATGACCACAGCTCACTTGCAGCCTCAAACTCCTGGACTCAGGCAATACTTCCGCCTCAGCTTCCCAAGTAGCTGGGACTACAGGCACATGCTACTATGCCCAGTAATTTTTAAATTTTTTGGAGAGACAAGGTCTTGCTATGTTGCCCAGGCTGATCAACTCCCGGGCTTAGGCAATCTTCCTGCCTTGGCCTTGTCTCTGATTTTTAATCAAGACTATGTTGGACTGAAATGATCCAAGATACAATCTAGGGTTGCAGGGTCAACTTCTCCAGCTTGGTCTCAGAATGACCTAGAGGTAAGTCACAATTTGTAATGACTCGTATTTACATTGTTCTACAAAAATGGCAGAACAGATAAGCTTTCTGGTCCCTAATTTACAGTCCTTCCATGGCTGAGGCAGTCATGGACTGACCTGTAATTTCATTGCTCTACAGCTATCTAGAATTATCTAGAGTTATTTGTCCTTGACTTTTCAAGGTTGAATTACACCTTCCTAATAAGGAGAAGCTCAGGGTTTCTCCATAGGATGTGATCTGGTCTTTGTTTTTCAATTGTTTCTGTCTAGGTGCAGGTTATGGGTTGAATTGTGTCTTGTTCAGAAAGATATGCTGAATTCCTAATCCCTAGTACCTGCAAATGTGACTTCATTTGGAAATAGGGTCTTTGCAGATACAATCAGGTTCATCTGAGGTCATGAGGGTAGAACCTAATCCACAGTGACTGGTGTCCTCATAAGAAGAGGAACCTTGGACACTGAGACATGCACAGAGGAGAGACAATGTGGAGACACACCAGGTGAAGGTAGCCACATGACAGCAGAGGTAGAAATTGAAATCATGCTGCCAGGAGGCAAGTAAAGTCCAGGTTAGAAGAGGCAAGGAAGTTTCCTCCCCTACAGGCTTTGGAAGGAGCATAGCATTACCAACACCTTTGTTCCAAACTTCTAGAGCCTCTGGAACTGTGAGATAACAAATTTCTGTTGTTTCAAGCCACTCAGTTTATGATACTTTGTTATGACAGCCCCAGGAAACCAATGCAAAGCACCTGTTAGTAACTTTTGGAAAAAATCTTAGCTTGCAGCTGAGTTGAGATTATAATCCACAGGTGGACAATGTACTGAATTATAGCCTTCCAAAAACATCACTGGCCTGCTAATGCCATTCTTTGCACATTGAAAAACACTGCCGTGATATAATTTTATGAGTGTCAGAGGCCTCTGTGGCCCCCACAATTTTCTTTCTCCATGTTCTATCATGAGAGATTCATCCCTTTCAGCTAAACGTAGTCCATGTCTGAATTCCCCTTTAAAACAGAAATGATTCTTGAGAGGGGCAACGCACTTAAGAATGAATATCTTGTTCTTCAATTTCTCAAGCTGAGAAAATGTTTCTGAAAAAGAAAAGGGGGCCAGGAGCTATTTGACTAGCTCGTCCTGGACAAGTCTTGAAAATTTTAGTAGAAATTTTAGCTCTTTATTGATAATCCACTTGTCGTAGAAATCCTAGAAATTTCAGATGCATACTTGGCACAGTAGAGAAGGAAAGTAGTAGTTATAGGTTATCACGACTCTTAACCTTCTCTTCTTGGTGTATTTCTTTCCCTTAAGTGTGTGTGTGTGTGTGAAAAATGATTTTTGCCTTCCCGGACCCAAAGGAGATAAAAAAGAAATACTTCTTTAAGGTTTATGAGATTGTGTGTTGAGTTTAGAAACAGAGCCCTGAAGTTCTTGAAGGTGGAGGAGTATAGACCTTTGCTATGGATTTGGCTTACAACTGTATTTACTGAGGTTCTTTTAAAGGTCAAGATAAATTTGTATGAAGATAAAAGCAACCAAGTTGGCAGAGATGAGAAGATGCTTGCTTCTCAAAGGGGTTTTGAGGCTGCTGACCCCAAATAACTACTTTTTCATCCCTTCCTGAAGGGAGTTTCTGACAACAGACACTTGACTCAAATCAAGTGTCTCTAAATATTTGCTGAGTCCAGGTTTTACTCACATTTCTCATCAGGAAATATAACTAGATATCACCCAAATTGAACTTTAGAGGTACATTCCATGCAGTTGAACTTAGATCTCAATTATTGACTTGCTCTATCAGGGGAGAGGGGGTGGAAAGAGAGAGACTACACAGTGAGAGATTTTTTGGGAATCGAGACCTTTTATATAAAATACCTCATGTTTAGGCCACCAACAGCCTTGAGAGTTTAGTTGTTTGTATACATCAGTCTGTTTTCAGAACTATAACACAGATATGGAAGGTATGTTTCAGTCCAAAAGGAAAATTAAGAAATAGTGCAGCATTAAAGTGGAAAAAAAGAAAAACTAAGAGAAAAATTCAGCATAAAATTCAAGGAGAACCTGACTATGATCCCATTTCCCCATCTGAGCCCAGAAGATAAAAACTGCAATAAATTCATTCATCTACACCCACTTTAAATATCGGAGCAGATCAGCAGTTTCACTGATGTACAGCCAGACTTTGAAGTCTATCTGAGCTCTCTGGAATTCAACCAGCCACTTCCCAGACCATGTAATGTATTGCAGATCCCTCCACATTATGCATTCCAGATGGCCACAGTAATTCTTTGTGCGTTTTCTCCTTTCTTATTTGGGTTACTGGGGTAATTTGGGCATGAAAAGTTCATGCTACAAGGTGAAAATTGACATGCAGTTACTGCCCTGTGTTGCTCAGATGACCATGATGGATTTTAAGGAAAACGAAAGGGTTAAAAATACATATATTGAGGTGGGGAGAAAGGAGGAGGGAATTTTTCTCAGCAGTTATTATTTTCTGCTTGCTAAGAAAGGGAGCCCTGGCTGTGTTGGAAGCATTAGGCCTGCTTCTTGACTTTTAGGGTGGGGGAGGCAGTGCAGAGGCATGGCTAGCCTTTCTCCCTCACCTTGACCTTGAATCGGATGACCATACGATTTATCCACAAAACCAGGCTAATTCTGAGAGTGAAAGGGGTGCCATTAATAATTCCACGTGGGTCCTGTGCCTAACCCCCAACTAGAAATAAATCAGGACCCAGGCTCACCCCACCTCGAGGAGTTGCTGTCTAGGAGGATGTGGAGTTGTTTAAATGCGAGTTTTATTTAATTCGGCACTTGCTCGGTGTGAAGAGGCTGCCAAGTGGCTGTTGACCCTCGTGTTTGTGGTGACTGGACTCTCCAGGTCCCCAACACAAAGTCAACACGTGCAGTTAATAGGCAAAAAGCGTTTGGTCACCAGACGGGCTGTTTTGCCTCTGCAGCACTCACCCTTGCTGGGTCCAGCCTGCCTCCAAGCTGATTTATGTGGCACCCTAGGGCTGTGACTGAGGCTGCCTTTGGTTCCATTGTTTCTATTCAGCCTGCAAGAGAGATCTGTGAATGAAGAGAAATAATGGCATGAAACCCTTTCTAGCCAAGGAGACGATCTTTTCAAAATATCATTTTTAAGGCTGCCTTTTAATATCTCTGCCGCAAAAGCTATGAGTGCTTCCTTAGCTATTGTTTTTTCTATGCAAGTCCCCTCCCCACTGCCACCCTTGGGATATTCCTAGAGCAGTCATTCTTGAATTTTGCTCTACATCAGAATCATCTGTAAACCCTGCTGAAGTATAGATGCCAGGGCTCCATCCCCGGAAGATGCAGTTAAATAGGTCTCGCAGACATCTGGAAGAATGCTCCTGCTGGAAGAATCAATCAACAGGCGGGAAGAATCCTATAGAAATCCAGCCCCCTGCTATTGTATGTCTCATTTTCTCCCAAAATTCTCCATCGTGTGCCTGAAGATATGGTTCTGGAAAACCAGCCAGACTTCCGGATTCAATGCAGGAATGACTCCCCTTCTAAAGTCATCTGAAAGCAATGACTCTCCTCGGGTGAAGAAAGATGGATTTTATTTTCTGAGACACCAAACAAACTATGGCAAGCATCTTGCTGTTTTTCCAGGCCGGTCTCGTCTGCTGGCCCTGGTGGTGAGGCATGTGCGCACTAGGGCAATTTTCTTTGTGATGAGGCAGGAAGTTGAGGCGTGTCCCCTCCCAAGGGAGCTGCAGTTGGAGTTTCACAGATGCAAAAGGCTCCCAGATTTGGAGGCAGCAACTGGAATTTTCGACTTGGAGCCAAACTCCCAAATATTCCAGGGCTGCACAACAGAAGGAAAATAAAATATGTATTTGTGTCTGTGTTTTCATGCCCAAAGACATGGACAGATGATTCTCAAAAAAATTTTATTTTTCTGGAACGTTCAGAAAAATCAGACCCTGGCTTATTTGCACAAAGACCGCTGTGTGATTTGGATGCACACCCAGGTCAGGAGTACCCATTGCCATGTAAAATGTAGGCTGTGATGAAATTTTATTTCTTTTTTTTCCCTGACTGTAACAATATTGCATGTTTACTTTCAAACACTTGGGAAAAACAGAAAAAGAATGACAAGAAAAGCAAACCACCTATAACCGTGCCTGTCAGAGATAACAAAGGTCAACATTTTAGTGTTGCTGTCTGAATTTTATATTTTCATAGCACATGTGTCACAAAAAGAAAATCATAATTAATATGCTATTTGATGGTCAGGTTGCAATAGGTATATTTTGAGATTTGCTCCATATTGTTAAATATTATTGGAGCACAAGGTTTTTAGTTTTCATTTTGCTGGCTGGAATTAGATTTTTTAAAATCTGTCTTCTGTCTGACATCTAGTTTGTTTCCTTTAAAAATATTTATATATTACTGCTGCAATGAATTACCCTTAAATAAAAATTTCTATTTAACGTAATTGATTAATATGTCAGAGGCCTGGGTGCATATTGCCAACTTGGAACCTGGGCTTTTTAACTCTGTCAGCGACCACTGTTGAGACAGGCCTCTGTGAGGTCAAGTGCTCAGAGTGGAAGGTTTGTATTCTGTAGATGGAAGCCACAAAACTCCACCAAATTCCCCTGCGAAGGTTGAGAACTCACTCATCTATGCCAGGCTCTCTATAAACAAGATTGCTTTCCGAGAGTCACTATAATGGCAGAAGTTGTGAATTCTAGCATTCAAAGAATGGGGCCAGGGTATGTCTTGGTCTCTCCACAGCTGTCGCCATGACAGCCCGTGTTCTCTTTTGGGGAGTAATAGGGACAGTAGTGGCCTCATTCGAATTACAACCTGGACAGAAAAGGAAATTTCCCCACTGTGGTCAGGTTCTACTACTCATGTATTTCATCTACGCCCTTGTCCCTTGCAGTCAGTGACCACTCTCCTGCCTCTCTTCACAGCAATATAATCTGCTGTTTTAGCATGCTTACCTGACAGTGAGTTGTTTCCCCATGAGGTTCTTTTCTCTGCCAGGACCTCTCTTCTCCATCAGCTTCATTCCCTCCTGTCCTCCTCCTGGGTGAACTTCTGCTTGCTCTTCAAGTCTCAGCCTAAATAAAATCAAGGCCAACTAAATGCAGGCAACTCAGGCGTTGAACTGTGTGGAAACTCCCTCTGTCCAGAAATACTGAGGCTATCCAAGGACTTTTAAGATTTTGCAAACCTAAGTGGGTAGCAATGGAAAAATAACCTTTTGTTAAAAGTTGCAAGCATTCATCTAGCAGGAGGTAGAGACTTAAATACTTCTTGAGATCATACTGCCCTTGTGTCCAGGGAAAGCCACCTCAAGGGGATATTAACAGATATGTGTAGAATTGGATCGTCACATTCTATGAAAATGTAGTTCTAAGGTGATAAAATTGCTTTGTGAGTGAGAAGGAGAAAGGAATTTTCATGAAGGAAGGAAGCATCTCTGTGTAAGTCTTGAAGGAAGGAAGCATCTCTGTGTACGTCTTTTACTTTTAGGTTATTTGGGGAGAGACAGTAGAACTGCTAAGATGTCTATATCTCACTTTGACTTTGGAGTTTCCATTTTAGTGCAGAGAGACCAGAAACTGGAGTACTGTTTTCATGGGAGATTTTTGTGAGACTCTCGCACAATGAGAATTCTTTGGAGCCCCAAGGGGCGATACTCATCACCTCTGTGATACTCCAAAGATTGGCAGCTTTTGTTCTCTATGATGTATTCTGACTGACTGGTAATTGGCTGTTTTTGCATTTACTTTGTATCAAGCAACATCTGCAATTTTCCCTGCTAGTTCCTGTGATGTTTTAGTGAATTCTCTAGCATTTCTAGGTAAATCACCAAAGCACCTGTAATCAATAATTTTCCTTCTTCTTTCTCGTGGTTGCGATTTTTACTGTGATGTTATGCTTTTTCATAATGAAAGAACACACGTTACTGCCAAATTGGATGGAATGATTAAAATACTGTTGAGTTTCTGAGCAGTTATGGGAAGGATGGACTTCAGAGTTAAGAGACGGGGGCTAGAGAAAAAGCAAGCAGCTAAGAAGACATCACAGCATTTTAGAAGACAAGCAATGATACCCCAAAGTAAGATAATGAGTACAAATTTGAAAACAAAAACACATTGATGTACACATCTATCCTTTCATCCATGCATACGTATGTATATATTTTAGAAGCCATACTGAGTGGTTTTGGGGATGTGTAAAAGTCAACAAAAATGACTCTTAGGCCTCCAACCCGAAGCTTGGTGGTCTAATTAATTGTGAGCAAAAACTTATTTTAATAAACAATGAAATCATTCATTTATCTGTAAAGGGGTGATGGGAAGTATTTTAATTAAAATGCCCAGCGTATAAACACATTTAATACTGCAGATTCAAGAGAAATTCACTGTTAGTTTGACTTTTACTATTCCTTTGTGGTCTGAAACGTATCCTAGCCATACCCCACACTCTTAATTAGCCTGTGTACGATGCTATTCCAGCCTCCAGAGCTGCTTTATAGGCCTATGATCTCATTTGGGTCTCGCAACAACCCTGCAATACGTGTAGTAACAGCAAATAGCATCTGTAGACACTTTCCAGCTACAAAACATTTTCCCTCGACGGGGCCCCTGACGCTCACGTACGCATGTCGTGTCGCTTGCTGATGACTCATGGTCCAGCCCAACGGCACCACTTGGGGTTCCCTGCACACAACACACACGATGCTTCAAGCACCCATGCATCTGTACCTCTGGACCCCGCTGGCAAAAATGCTCTTCCTCGCCTTGTCCAGCTGCTGGGCCCTTGTGTCATTCAAGAAGGACCTTTAGGGCTTGGCTGGTGACTGCTGCGGGGTGGTATAGTCTCCCTGTATTCTGCTAAAGGTGGCATGAGCTCAGCCTACAGATGCTTCCACCATCCATGGAGGAGCCTATGGTATGCCAACAGTGCCAGCCTTATACCTGAGCTCTGAGGTATCCTTCTTCCATACTTCTGCTTATTGGTCAGCTCACTCCCATCACCAAGGAGAACAACATTAGACACCGATCCCATGATCAGTTGTAATCAGTTACAACTCCTGTTCCCATGTGACTTCTACCAGGAAGCCTCCCTCATGCCCCTGGCCTGCGCTGAGCACATCCATTCTCCTGTGTGCTCCTGCAACCCTTGCACTTACGCATATTTTGGTATGTGCAGTCAACAACACCCTCTTGGTGGCAGATGACAGAGTCCCAATTCAAGTTAGCTTAAGCAAGATGAAATGGCAGAAGATGAGGGGTTTATTGAATCATCTATTTGAACTACAGAAAGGGCTGGGGTGGAGCTGATCCAGGAGTGGCCTTCTCCTCCTGGGTCTCCGGGCTGTCAGGATTCCACGTCTCTGTCCCGCTGTTGCTCCTCTCAGAGCAAGCGTCATTCCTTCCTGCCAACACTGGCCTCTGTGACCCGGAGGTTGAGCAGAGGGGAGAGTGTGCACAGTCCCGGAGAAAGCCCTGGCTTTCCCACTGAGATAACAGGTGTATTCTCGGCTCCATTGCTGGGGTCAGAGAGATGACACAGGTTGGTCTTGGGAGCTGTGAGGCTGGGCCTATCCCTGGAGGTACGTGTGCTGGGTGGCACAGACATGGCTGATGGGAAAAATCCCTTGACTTGAGCAAGTCTTTCCCTTTTTGCCCCCTGAGAGGCACGATCCCTCTGTGTTGTAACTGACTGTTCTGGCTTCTCTGTCCCCTCACTCAACCACAGTGCCTTGAAGATGAGGACCTGTCTGATTCTCACCGTGCCTCTTTGCTTTAGGACAGGGCCAGGAATTCAGTAGGTGTTCCCCAAATATTTGACAAATGAATGAATGCAGGAAGGAATGAATCCACAGGTTCGAAGTAAATGCGGTTGTCCAAGAAAACTTCATTTGTGAACACTGAAATTTGGATTTTATATATTTCTTTCTGTTATAAAATCTTATTTCCCTCCAACAGTTCAAAACTGTGAAACCCATTCTGACCTGTCGAAACCAGATTAAATCAGGTGCCCAGGCACGGCTACAACACTCTGGGTCTCAGATATACTCTTATGTGAAGTAGAATTTAGAACCCACGAGCTTTGTGTCCCTGGGTGAGTTTTTTGCTCTTGAATTTGGGGGACTGGAACTCATGACACACGTGTGAGTCCTGTAGTGAGGAGGCCTCAAAACACTTCTGGACCCTGAAGACTCCCGTCTGCTCTACTTCTGGGTAGTCAGAGTCTCTCCTGTATATCTTGCCTCTCCTCCCACGGACCCTGCAAAGACAGATGCACTGAATGTGTCTAGAAATCTCCATCCCTCCTAGCTAATGGAGATCTCCCGCGATGGCTGACTTAGCTAGATTAATTCTCCTTCGCAGCCTTCCTAAATTCCTTCGTGGCAACATCACTGTCAGAAAATGCTTAAGCGCTTTGTTTTCTAACCACCCTGTTTGCAAATACAAAAATTAGGCTGACATGACTTTCTCCTGGAACGTTGTTGACGTTGTACTCTGCCCGTGAGGAATGTTTTGAATCTCAGCAAATTAAGCACTTTTCAAACGTGGTTGTTTAAAATAATAAAGCGCTCTCCGGAACATTTAAGCAGGACTGGAGACTTTCCTGGCCAGCACCTGTGATTTGCCAGCTGTTGCCATGGAATTTGGCCACGGAGCTCAGTGTGCTTTTCCTAACATTCACTTGGCAGATGTCATTGCATGAAGTCATATGGTTCGAGTCCTAAAGAGAACCGTTTCTTTCCCTTACGACTTGCTAGACAGGGAAGAAGTCGTTTGAGCCTCGGGTAGAAAGACGCTTTTACATTAAACAAAAATGTCATAAGATCCCTTCAAAAATGAGGCTGACTCTGTCCATAGACTGCTAAGTCTTCCCAAATCCTAGCAGACACGATTTTGGGGTTCTGTGGAGGAGATATTCTTAAAAAGCGAAAAAGAAGAACTCTCCCCTGAAAGTGTAGGGGGCGATAGGGCTTTGATGGGGGCCTGTTTACCTCAAGAGTAAATGAGACTGTTTCAGGGAATGTTTTGCAGGAGCTTGGAAAGCTTTGTGAGGAAATGTGTCATGGTGGTAACGGAATCGTCACTGCTCTGTGCTTGTTATTTCACAAAGTACTGGAATTTTTTACACTGGACTGCCATGATAAATAATCTTTAAAACATTTGTGGGAGGGGAGCAACAAATATTCAAACTGCTTCTGTGATCTTTTCTAAACCTACTTTTAAAAACAACTATTCTTTTTAAAAAAGTGACAGATTTATAATCTTAGATTTAATGAACTTAAGTTTTTATCAGAGTAATGGCTGGGTGTGGTGGCTCATGCCTGTAATCCCAGCACTTTGGAAGGCTGAGATTGGAGGATCACTTGAGGCTGGGAGTCGGAGGCTGCGGTGAGATATAATTGCGCCACTGCACTCCAGCCTGGTTGACAGAGTGAGAGCCTATCTCTTTGAAAAAAAACAAAACAAAAAGAAAGAAAATAACTTATACTAGTAAGTTCTGGGAAATGCCAAATGCTGCTCAATTTAGTTTCTATATTAAATGCAGTTTCAAGAAAAATGTAGAGATTTCTTTCTTCTAACTTGGCAGATTGATTATAAAGTTAATCTGGGAAAATACATTTATGGAACTAGTTAAATTTTGGAAAAGAAAATAATAAGGGGACTTTGGAATGATCGGATATCAACAAATATTATAAACTCTAGTATTTTGAAAAGCATGACACAAAGCAGATAACTCACTTGAAGTGTTCAGAAGCCACCTCTGATAACTACATGAAATTAATATATGATATAGATAACATTTCAGATCATTAAAAAGGGATAGTTTAATTAATGGAATTGGAACAATTGATTAAACATTTAAAAGTAAAGCTATTTAACATCATAAACAAATTCTAGGTAGATAAAAAAATCTGGATATTAAAAAGAAAGTAAAACAAATAAAGAAAAGACAGACAAAAAAGGTAAAAGTTTCCATAACATTCCTGATGTGAAGTTTGTTGTTGTTATTGTTTGAATTGAAATCAGTCATTTTGTTGCCCAGGCTGGAGTACAGTGGTGCAAACATGGCTCACCGCAGCCTCAAAATATTGGGCTCAAGCGATCCTCCAAACTCAACCTCCTGAGTAGGTGGGACTACAGGCACGGGCCACCATGCCTAGCTCATTGTTAAAAGACTTTTTGTAGAGACGAGGTCTACCTGTGTTGCCCAGGTTGGTCTCAAACTCCTGGGCTCAAGCAATCCTTCCGCCTCGGCCTCCCAAAGGCATGAGCCACCACACCCAGCCTAATGTGGATTTTATATGTGTGTGCATGTGTGTGTGCATGGATGCCACACCTGTGTTCTCCATCTTAGTCTCTGGACTAATCTGAAAATAATCAAAGACCCAAAGAGAGCTCGTCACCCCCAACTCGAAACTCTGCAGTGGACCCACACACCCTGCCTTACTAGGATCACACACTGAGCCCTACACCCTCTCTGTAGCCTCAACTCCTCGTCCTTTTCCCACATACCCTCCAGGCTCCAGCTGTACCCAAATCTAGCTTTTGATCAAGCAACCACCTCCTATGCCTCTGCACTTTGTCCATACAGTTCCCTCTGTCCGCCCCGTTCTTCTCGCCCTCCTTCAACCGAATACCTCCTATGCATCTTTGCAGCCTCGACCAAAATGTCACCTCCTCTGGGAATCCTTTGGTTATCATCCCGGGCAAGACTGGATTTACCTCCAAGGTGCTGCAGCATCGGGGTATCAGTGGAGCACTCATTCAACTAGATGATAGCTGCTGGCTTTTGAAAGTTGGTGAAATTTTCTTACAGGAAACACACAATAGGACAGAAGGGTATAAAGAACTTAGGAAAAATCTCCCTTTTTTCCCATCCCAATCTCCCCCTGCCGTCCCACTTTCTGGAGTAGGGCTATTAACAATGAACCATTTCTGTTAACAGCGTCTTATGTCTCTTAACAGAAATTGGCTTATAGGTACAGATAAAGATCTACATATCTCACCATTCTCTTCTTAGGTAGACAGGATCATGGAGCATTTACTGTCCAACATCTTGCTTTTTATATATGAGCCACCACCTCCAGCCTAATGTGGATTTTATATGTGCGCGTGTGTGTGCGCGTGTGTGTGCGCGCGTGTGTGCGCGTGTGTGTGCATGGATGCCACACCTGTGTTCTCCATCTTTTTTACTTGTTTGTCTTACTGAACTCTCACATAGACATCAGTGTGAAAGACAGCCCCCGCAGAGTTTTTCAGTTATACATCCTGTATAACTGTACACAGCAGTTCAATTGCCTTTCTTGAAAAACTGTAAGCCCCTTTTGGACAAAGACTTATTCTTTCATTTCAATATCCTTGCTGCCTACTACAATTCCTGATAGATAGAACTTCCCAAATGACTCATGAATGATTGAAAATCCTGACATATAACACTTTCTATTCCCCGGCTACCAATGTTTATGGTCACATAAAATCCTCAGTTCCCTAATATCAACATGGCTCTGAATATATCCTAGGGGGTAAAAACTTTCCCAAGCCATGAGTCAAACAGGGGTAATTATTAAAACTAGTTCTCCTCTTAACGATATACTCAGATCTCTGTTAGGTGGAGAAAACTTTGGGGTTTAGTTACTCTAACCATTTAAATTTGTGTCCTAAATTTACAAAGACATTAAATCTCAGAGTGGTGAAGTGTCCTGCTCTGGGTCACAGGATAAGTTAATGATGGAGCTGAGAATTCACTCTGGAAGTTTAAACTCTGAATCCTATTTCAGCCCATTGAAGATGTGACCTAGATGAATAAACAGAACAGTAAACATGCGGGTAAGATTTTGGGGAATGCTAGAAATTCCTTGGAGAACACACTGCTTCATGACTGCATAATTATGCCAAGAAAACGGCTCTATCATTCAGGATACTTTGGGCTGCAGGTAAAAGAAAACCCAACTCAAACTTGTTTCAATAAAAGGAGAATTCATTGACTTTCCTTCTTTAAAAAAAAATCCAACGGTATGCTATACTTTGAGATTTGCTTCCTCCAGGGACTCTGGTTCATTTCTCTAAGGTCCCTTGGCTGTGTCCTGCTCTGTGAGTTAACTCCCTGAGCTGGTCTTCCTTTCTAGCAAAATGACCACGGGTGATTCAGGGTTCACGTCTATACCCTGCCGATTCAGGGAAAAAGAACACTTCCGTTCCAGCCTTCCCAGCAAAGAATCTTGGACATCACCTTGATTGTAGCAGCTTAGGTGACATGCCCGCCCCCTCAGCCAATGACTAGAGCACAACCGGTTCAGTCAATCATGCTCTACCCCTGACGCTTCCACCAAGACAGAGGCCACATGGGCTGAGTTTAAGGAGAGGTGAATGCAATAAAAGACTCAGAGTTCTGTTAAGAGGGGAGAAGGAAAAATAGATGCAGATAGGCAAATTCCAAAGCCCATCCAAAGGCTCCCTTCTCCTCTGTTCCTCTTACCACAGGACACAAGCCAATAAAGTCATCTTCACCCTAAGGATTTCCCAGGCGCCCAGAAGAACACTCAAGTGTGTTCACTAACCAGTGCAATTGGCCCAACAGATATAGCTCAGGGTTTTTCTCAATTTCCTTTCTTTTCCTCTGCCTCTTCCATCTCCACTGTGTACTGTGATATTGTCCAAGCACTGCTAATGTTATACTGGGGATCGCCAGGCCACCATCTCCCACGTGGCACCACAGACTTCTGTCACCAAGGCTGGGATCCAGTCGTGTGGGTATTCCACACCAAACAAATAGAAGGAAAACATGCATTTCTTTTACAATATGTCAGAGAGGTCTTGAAAAATATTTCCTTGTGCCCAGTTGCTCAAAGGGTTTTTTAGTAAAATGAATCTTCCAATGTTTTCTTTATGAAAAGATTTGGTAAACAAATATGAGGTCAGATATCTCACTAGACAACACTTCTCCAACGCTCAAATATTTGCCATCAAGTCTAATTGGGCTGCCCAGATTCTTCTTCCTTAGGATAAGAGATCTTAACAGGGGCATCCATGAACTTGAATGGGAATTTTATATATATGTATATATATAAAATCTCTCTCTATATATAAAATTTATGTATATATATAATCTCCAGCCCATGTGGTCTCTGTGTGTGTGTGTGTGTGTGTGTGTGTATACATACACACATACATACATAGTAGACAAATACATATGTGTCTACTTTCAACCTCTTGCTAAAATTTGTTGCATTTCTTTCAGTAATAAAATATATGTCACCAGCTACAATCGTAAGAGCATTATCTGTGACTTTGTCACCAATATAAATCTCAGATATTTTCATATTATACACAGTTGTACAGCTGAAGATACTGTTTTTTGCTCCTCAGTAAATGAGAATTATGGTAGTTACTAAACTTACCACTTGATCTTGTTATTTAAAGACTTCATAAAGAAGGTACCATATTAATATATGTGAGGAAGACCCAGAGAAAATTGGAACTATCTTTCGAAGCATGGCTTCCTTGTAGTTACAGGCTTCCTTCCCTTGGTAAGTGTTCTGGGAAGCCATCAGTGTCAGTGTACCAGCTAGCATTGTTGGGAGAGGCTGCATTCGACCACAGTGAATTTTTTGGTGGCAAAAAGTGACCAGTTCTTCCACCATGACAACACAACTGCCCACACTGCGCTGAGTGTTCAGCAGTTTTTGACCCCCAAATGGCATATGACTCCTGTGCCCTACTCTCCCTAGTCACCCAATCTCACCCCAATCGACTTTTTCCTTTGCTATTTCCCTGAATGAAAAAAGTCCTCAAAAGGAAATCTTTTGCTTATGTGGAACAGGTGAAACGAAAAAACAGCAGAAGCACTAAAAGGCATCAGAATTGAATAAGTTCAGCAGTGGAAAAATCAACCTGATAGGTGTCTTACATCAAAAGGAAAGTACTTTGAAAGTGATTGAAGTTTAAACATGTAAAAATAAATATACAATTTTGTATAAATAAATTCCGGGTTTATTGGTGGTCCCTTTTGTATATTAATGACTATTTAAAAAATATTTGGATAGGTGCATTTTGATATACATGATTGCCTTGGTAATCATATGTATTTTGCTAAATCCATTTAAAAACACTATTCTGAGAAGTTTCCCGAACTTTATCAAACTGCTGAGGGATACATGTCCCCGAAAGGACTATGTCCCCTATTTTGGGTTGACTAGGGCCCTGAGTGGAGACATCTCGGAATCAACTTTTTAGTTTCCGTGTTAATGTTTCTTTCCATCAAGCAGTCATGTTGACTCCAGTGCTATAAATTTAGGATCTGATTATTCTCTCTCCCCGTTCTATGCATCACACTCTCGCTCCCCCAGGGGAAAAGAACAGACAGACTCCTTCATTGTGTGTGACTTATACCATACAGCCCCAATGACTGGGACAGATCTGGGCATTGGTGGCTCATTCACGAGGGCTTCCATGGTCCCAAATGGGCTCCTTTCTCCTTCCCAGTTAAAGGTGAGGCCAAAATATTCAAAAGCTTCAAATGTCCCATTTTCCTTATGGTGGCGAATTCTTTTGAAAAATGCATTTCTTTACTTCTTAGTAATGTAGACCCTGCCCTCACCCCGACACACACACAGTCGTCTTCTTCTCACCAAGAATGGGAGGGAAAAAGTCATATAAATGTGAATCTAAATTGTGAATTATCTAATTGCGAACCCCCCCCCAATATTTCTGAGGCTCCCAGCATTTTGCTTCTTTTTCCCTCTTGCTTGCTGTTCTGTTGCAGATTTCCTTGCCTGTTTCTGAAACCTCCCTGACCTCACTCGGTCTCTCCACTGTGTGTTCGAGAGAATTTGAGAATTCAAACAAGAAAAAAAATCACCACGTCCACACGTCCAAATGCTTATCGCTGTCGCTGGCAGCATTTGTGTATAACAATTCAAGCTACGTCCTCTGTTTCGACCTCGAATCATTTATAAAGGCAGGTCTCTCCCTGACGACGAGGGGAGAGAATAGGCTGCCAGCGTGGGTGGTCTGGGCTCGGGAGCCCAAACTCTGAGGGAACAGATGACATCATGGATTCACATGGCAAGTTTATGAAGCCACAGTTCAGCTCTCCCGAGCAGTAGGCCTGAGCCGCCCACATTATCCCTGCTAGGGCATTCAACGCCCGGACAGACGCCAAACGGGAACGCTTGGACATGATATTTTTAAATTTGACATTCAGAAAGATTTGAAGGTTTGCAGGCATTAGTGGGATACTTCCGAGGCTCTCTATGTTGGGGGAAGGGAGGCTGGATCATTGCACCCGAATGATTTTGCAAACTGGCACACCCACCCGTCCCGTGCTGGCCTGAATTGCTAATTTTGTTTTTTTGTTTTTGTTTTTGTTTTTGTCCCTACCTCCCAAAAGGACTGTTATTGGTCTTTTCCCAGACTTTCTGTCAGGCATTCTGGGATGGTGTAGAGGGAAACTAGACATGCTTTCTGCATGGACCTGAGGGAATTGTAGGCTGAGCTGAAGTTTATGCACATGCAAGTTAAATCATACATCCATGGAGTTTTCACCAGATTTCAAGGTTATCGGAGAACACCTGCCCCTCGAGAGAGAATCTTCCTGAATCCTAGCCCAGAGAGTCATTGGATTTTTTACTCATGGCAAAGAATCTGAGGTTCGCTGCATTAGGCAATCACCTGACCTTCCTCCGAGGTGCAGGTCAGCTATGACACACAGGCATACGTTTTTCTAATCGATCTATTACAAGCAATTACTCTTCCTTTCTAGCTATGTAGTATTGTTTTAATAAGCGATTTATTAGTTGTGCTTGGATACTTCCTCTAATAATAGCTATGACGCTCCCCTTCAGCTAAATAATTATAGTTTTTAGCTGTAATCTTAGCATTTAAATGCTTAGTGAATTCAGCCTACAGGAGCCTAATCATGGATCTGTCTCTTAATAGTCTTGTGACCTTGGACAAGTTACTTCTGTTGCCTCCGTTTCTTCATCTGAAAAATGTGATCATAACAAGTAGTATCTAACTTACGGCATTGTTTAGAGAATACGTAAGTTAACATATAAAGTGCTTATTTTAGTGGTTAGCACATAGATAGTACTGGATGATGTTAGCTATTTTTATTACCATGATGACTATGATCATTTTCCTTTCGGATTGATCTTTTCTGACATGTTGCCCGAGCCATTTTTTTTTTGTAGAAGTCACCTTTTCTTTGTCAACATACCTTGGCTTGATGACCAGCGCAAGGTATTTGAGTGCAGATGTCTAGAACGCACATGGCTTTCCAAAATTAAGATAGGAGGGAGACTTGGGAATGTCTTGAGGAGATTTACTACTGTTTTACAAGGAGAGGGAAAAGCGTCATCCGCAAAGGGTGGGCTTGAGCTTTTTTTTTTTTCTGACCCAGCCACAGCGCCAGCAGCCGCCAAGGGGACTTTGTTGTCATAACAAGGCCGTGCAAGGACACACTGCAGACAGCTGAGCCACAGATGTGCCTGAGCCTCTCTTGTTTTTGAAGTGTTGTAATAAACACCCTGCTGTCCCATGAAAGACGTCTGATTCCCTCGAGAAAGTGGCCAGGAAAAACTGATCAGTCCATGGGCTGTG
The DNA here is from genome assembly GCF_000164805.1 of Carlito syrichta. Taxonomy (NCBI): domain Eukaryota; kingdom Metazoa; phylum Chordata; class Mammalia; order Primates; family Tarsiidae; genus Carlito; species Carlito syrichta. The sequence goes on from NW_007247357.1 coordinate 603,462, forward strand.
TTTTTTTCTAAACTTTGGCAACTGGAATAATTTTCTCTAACAGTGCTTGAGACAACTTTTCCATGGGGGAAGCTGGAGTGGAAATCAGACGGAGGTAGGATGGAATAGGGGGTCAAGAGCATGTACAGCCCTTGCAGATAGACAGACCAAGCTTCTGATTCCTGCCACCTGCAGACTTGGCTTCATTTTTATTACCCGAGAATGAATGAAGAATAATAGTGTTTACCTCCTAGTGCTGTTTTGAAAGATTAAATGAGATGATGTACATGCAGAAGGAAGTCCATGTTTAACCAGAGTTACTATGGAAACAACAGTGTCAGTATGTGGGAGAGGGCTCTTCTTTCCTTTCTCTACTGCTTTGGAATGATTGGGTCATTGTCTTTCTCCTTTGTCTTGAGAAAAAGCAAATTTATTCCTCTGTGTGGCCGATGACTTGGGATTTGGTTTGCACAAGACCTAATGAGAGTAGAGAACAGCCTTGGGTCTGAGCATGAAGATGGCATGTGATGGGACCCTGGGAGGTGGAAGTGGGATGGGACAATGGGAAGGAGAACATCATGGGGTCAGATGCCTAGGGTGGACTCCCCGGTGGCTAGCCCATGGGGCTGGGTTGGTGCCAGCCGAGGGCATGGACTGAGGATCGGAGGGAGAGTTGTGATGGGAATTCTCACCACGCAGTTCCCAGCATCCATGCATCCATGGGTCTAGGCAAGATTACCAAGTGGGAATTTCATTTGACACTGTTAGCTACTCTATGACATCAGCCTGAACCGACTCTCCGAAGGGCAGAGATGGCCAGCCAGGCCTGCAGAACTTGTTCTGCTGCCATTCTCGGGTGCCTGGTCCCTGGTTAGCCTCAAGGGGTGCTTGGACGAGCTCTCACTCTGGACAGGGCCAAGACCGGGCTGGACCCAGCAAGGTCTGACTACTGAGCAGGAACTGTGAACACCACTGATATGGGCTGAATGTTTGTGTTCTCCCAAATTCGTATGTTAATATCCTAAGCCCAAGGGATGGTATTAGGAGACGGGGCCTTTGAGAAGTGATTAGTCATAAGAGTGGAGCCCTTGTGAATAGAATAAGCACCCTTATAAAAGGGAGCCCAGAGGGCTGCTTTTCTCCCCTGCCATATGAGAACACAGTGAGAGGGGGGCCATCTACAAACCAGGAAATGGACCCTCAGCAAACACCTAATCTGCCAGCACCTTGATCGTGAACTTCCCAGACTCCGGAACCAACAGAAAGAAATTCCTGTTGTTTATAAGCCATCCAGTCCATGGCATTTTGTTATAGGAACTTGTATGAATGAAGACAACCACCTTACAAGAGGAAAGTCCTTTGAATGCTTCCAGACACTGAAGGCAACTGTTACTATTGTTTTCTCTTGTTGAGAACAACTTTCAGTATAGTAGTTATAAATACTGTTCTTTTGTGGGTTTGGTTTTAAATTTTTTATGAAGAATTGAGCCTGTACTTTAAAAGAAAGAAAATTTAAGTGGCTACTGAAAGCAGTTCTCTGAGGTGAATCATCACCTAGATTCACGTAGAAATTTCTCCACGATTCCATCATCCTCAGGGATTTTCATCTTGGATGTAGATAGAGGTTTGTAATTACATGAATGTGTGTAGCTGTCACTCAGATTCAACACTTCACTGCTATGTTCTTTTTGAACATTCCAAATGAAAGATCGAGATGAGCCTCCTCCGAAGGACGTTTATTTGATACCTCTTTTGGGACGCCCAGGGGGTGTCCTGAGAGGAGGGCAAGAGTGATGGTCAGATCACACTCGTTCTGTCCTATTTTTCTCATCACTTTTTTTGCATTATACAATCTTCTCTCCAACAAGCAAAGCCAATACTAATTTCTAAAATCAGGTGAGGGAATAATTATGCAAAATAGTATCTTATTTATCTATTGCTGCATAAAAAATTATCCCAACCGTAGCAGCTTAAAACAATAATCGTTTGCTATCTCACAGCTTCAGAGGGCCAGGAATCTGGGGGCAGTTGAGCCGAGTGGTTCTGGCCTGGGGTCTCTTCTGAGGGTATACATTGCTCAGGGGGGAGTCCAGGCTACTTTGAAGTTCTCTCGTACGGTTTGGCAAGTCTCATTTCCTCACTGACTGTGGACCAGAGACCTCAGTTCCTCAGCACACGAGTCTTTCCACAGGCCGTCTGAGTGTCCTCAAGAGGTGGCATCTTCTCCCACGTGAGTGTTCCTAGAAAGGAAGCCCAAAGGAGAAGCCACACATGTTTAGAACAAAACTTCTGAAGGGACATGCCGTCACTTTCGCTGTATCCTATTGATCGCACAGACCAACCCTGGTGTTTTGCGGATAGAGCTACCTAGCGCATGAATACCAGATGACCGGGCTGTTGGAGGCCAGGCACCACCAACAGGAAGTCTTTCACATTTTTAGTATTGGTTCTCCCTAACACACACACACACACACACACACACACACACACACACACACACACACACACCCTTCTTACCTACTTGCCACTAAAACTTAAATTCTCAGATTTTAAAAAGATCATCATCCTCATATACACTGGCTACTTTCAAAATTGACTGTAAACTTCAGATTCGTGTCCTATAATGGCTTATTTATTTAGCAAACAGAGATACGGTGTTTCAGGCACAAAGCAGAAAACCAAGATAGCAACCAAGACAAGAGCTGGACAGCACGTTTCGATGTATTTCTTGTCCCTCGCGGATCTGATTATCTGTTCCTCCCGCCATTGTACCACCCTCTCTCCCTCTGCTGGAGTTCCCCGTCTGATGGAGAACCCTTCCTAAAGGTTATGGTGGAGGGAACTGGGAGAGTAGAAAGGGAGTAACACTATTTGCTAGGATAAACCGTGAGAGCAGTTTGAGGGGTTCCCTCGCATGTCTCTCTGCAGAACAATACCCGCAGTATGTGATGATTTTCTCAAAGCATCTTTTCATTTCAGAAAGACTTTTAGATAAATGATGTTTGGGGTCAGATTCACATCGCAGCTCCCTTTCTACTTATTTTTCCTCTTCAACCATCTCTCGTAAAACCATGTTCCACACTGCCACAGGAAATGACTTAATTCCACACACTCGCTTTACTTCACACCCAGCATCCTGAACCCATTTTTATTTTTTAATTTTTTAAATTATTTTTTTACTATAAAGGTGTGGGGTACAATTCAGGGTTAAGAATTCAAACACTGATCATGCAGGTATCCTTGTTGAGGAGGTATACCCCTCCCTCCCCTAGCAGTTTCCCTCAACTGCCGGTCCCACCCCCGACTCCCTTGATGGTTTTCCACTACTGCCAATTGCTTTCTTATAGCATTATAAAAGTTCACGGTCCGCTTATGCGTGAGACCATGTGATACTCAGTTCTTTGTTTCTGTGATAGATCACTGAGTATGATTGACTCGAAATCCGTCCAAGTTGCTGCAAAGTTCGTATGTTTTCCCTTCTTTATGGCTGCATAATACTCCATTGTGTATATGTACCACATTTTCTTTATCCAGTCCAGCTTCCGTGGGCAATATGGTTGGTTCCATGTTTTTGCTATTGTGAATAGAGCTGCAGCAAACATACGTGTGCAGATATCTTTTTTGTAGAATGATTTGAGTTCCTCCGGGTATATTCCCAATAGGGGAATTGCTGGGTCATATGGAAGGCCAATTTCTAGCTCTTTCAGAAATTGCCACACTGTCTTCCAACTGAACCCATTTAAAAAAAAATCTCTCCTTCCCACCATTTCTCTCCATGCTCCTGCCCTAGTTTGGTTAAAGATTCCCAAGATAAATTTTTGGTTTACAGCTGACAAAAAAAAAAAAAAAGCATAATAAGAGGGACATTCATCATCTCAGACCAAGTTTTAACCAAGAACAAATGAAAATCAGCTAAGTCATCTGGATTGTCTTTTTCACTCACCTTTGTCTTGGTACTTCTCCCCCTCCTCCTCTTTTTCTCTCACATCAAAATCACAGAGACAGAAAGTAGGATGATGTTTACAGGGTCTGAGGGGAGCGTAAAATTATTGTTCAGTGGTATCATAGTCCGTTGGGGCTGTTATAGCAAAATACCATAAATGAGGTGGCTTGTGAACCACAGAAATTCATGTCTCAGTTCTGGAAGTCGGGAAGTCCAAGTCAAGGTGCCGGCAAATTTAGTGTCTGATGAGGACCTGCTTTCTGGATCATAGATGGTGACTTTTGCCCGTGTCCTTACTTGATGGGAGGGGCAAGACGGTTCTCTGAGCCCTCTTTTATAAGGGTGCTAATCCCATTCATGAGGGCTCAGCCCTGTGACCTGTTCACATACCTAATCACAACACCATCATATTGGTGATTAGGTTTCAACATTAGTAGTTTGGGGAGATACAAACATTCAAATCATACAAGGAAAACCTCAATCTGTCAACCAACTGATCTTCAACAAATGCTCCACCAACAGCCACTGGAAAGAGGAGAACCTATTCAGTAAAGGAAGCTGGGAACACTGGCTGACCACATGCAGAAGATTGAAACAGGACCCCTACCTATCACCATACACAAAAA
>NW_007247358.1:0-528 GCF_000164805.1 Carlito syrichta
CTTGTAGAATTCAGCTGGAAAGCCATCTGGACCAGGGCTTTTTTTGTAGGAAGTTTTCTTATTATGTAGTAGATTTCCTTGATTGTTATTGGTTTATTTAGGGTCTCAATTTCTTCTTGTTCCAACCTAGGTAGGTTGTGTGATATCAGAAAGTCCTCCATTTCCTTATGGTTTTCAAGTTTGTTTCCATACAAGTGTACGTAGTAGTCTCTAATGATCTTTTGTATTTCTTCAGGGTCAGATGTGACTTCATCTTTTGTGTTTCTGATTATGCTTACTTGGTTTTTTTCTCGTTTTTTCTTGGTCAGTCAAGCTAGGGGACCATCAATCTTGTTTACCCTTTCGAAGAACCAGCTTTTTGTTTCATTGATTTTTTGTATTATCTTTTTGTCTTCTATGTCCTGGATTTGGGCTTTTATTTTGGTGATCTGGATTCTTCTGCTGAAATTAGGGTTTTTGTGGTCTTGCTTTTCCAGCTTCTTTAGGTGACTTGTTAGGTTGTGAATTTTTGTTCCTTCCATTTTCTTC
>NW_007247358.1:2450-3364 GCF_000164805.1 Carlito syrichta
GGATAATGTGGAACCCACTTCCCACTGCCCTGGAATCTGTCCGTGCAGTGGGGCTGTAGGTGTACTCCCTGAAATAAAATGTGGTTAGCAGAGGGGAGAGAATGGAGCAGATAGTGGGTTGAAGAGGGGAGTGGAGAGATAGAGGAGTAAGGGGGGAAACAAATGAGTGTGCCAACAAATAGAGAGAGAGGCCTATACTGAAACAGATAAAAATAATAGACCACAGCTACAGTTGAACCAACTCTCATACAAACAAAAATAAAACATATAGTGATGCTAACATACCAGCTATCCAACCACCTTATTAGTGTGCTGTTCCTCTATACAAAGACATTGTTTACAGACCGAAGAAAAGAGAAGAAAAGGAAAAGGAAAAGAGAAAAAAGGGAACAATACAGTAGGAATAGAATTAAGTCATTAAACTAATAGAATCAATGAAGCACACTCTGAGACATTTCGTTTAAGTCCAACGTCCTTTCAGGTCTGATTTCTAGTTTTCTTTTCAAGCTGGTAAATTAGTTTGCTGTTAGGGTCAGTTCCCCTGATCTGCTGTGAAGGACAGTTCAGATTAACCTCCGTTCAGCAGTTTGGTCTATGTCTTTATCAAGCTTGTTTCTCCCGTTTCGGTGTTGTTACTTTGAATCGCCAACAGGTGGTGCTATCTCATCTGCTCGCCCCAGAGGGGGTGGGGCTGGACAGGAACAAGATGGCTGCCTGCCTCCGAGCAGGCAACAGGAGCCCCACGCCGGGCGGGCAGGACAGTCTCAGATGCAGGAGGGGTGGCAGCGATCCCAGCAGATCTTCCTTGAAGCAGTTTGTTGTGGATCTCCTCGGGCCGGGTGGTGTGATGTGCTACCCCTCCCAGAGGCCGCGGCTGTGACGGCAGCGGTGGTGGGGGGAGGGGCTGCGGTGGC
>NW_007247358.1:3401-10367 GCF_000164805.1 Carlito syrichta
AGCCCCCCGGGGCGAGAGTCAGAGACCCACTGCAGATCTCCCTTGCAGAGGGCTTCAGATGCCGGGTTGCCCCGTCGCCATCTTGCCATGTCCCCCAATCTATCGGTAATCCTTATTTTAAACTGGCAAAGGCAGGGCATGGTGGCTCACGCCTGTAATTCCAGCACTTTGGGAGGTGGAGCCAAAAGGATTGCCTGAACCCAGAGATTCATGACCAGCCTGGGCAACTTGGTAAGACCTCATTTCTACAATAAATCAAAAAATTAACTGGGCATTGTGGCACATGCCTGTAGTTCCAGCTACTTAGAAGGCTGAGGCAGAAGAATCACCTGAGCCCAGCAGGTCAAGGCTCCAGTGATCATGAGCATGCCACTACACTCCAGCCTATGCAACAAAGTGGGACTCCCACTCGAAAATTTTTTTTAAAAACTGTCAAAGAACTTGGCTGGCCCCAGCTGCCACCACCACCCACCCAAGGCCTTCAGCTCCCATCCCGTGGAACTCTGGGCTCCCTCCCTTGTTGCACCACTCCACCCCACCCCCAGCCACCACTGTCCACCAAGGCCCTTGGCTCCTACCTGGCAGAGCTCTGGGCTCCCTCCCTGGCTGCACCGCCCCACCCCACCCCCAGTCGCTACCACCCACAGAGGACCTTAGCTCCCACCCCAGAGATCCAGGCTCCCTTGCCGGCTGCACCACCACATCCCCAGCTGCCCTGAGCTATGCTGACCAGCAACACCCAGCCATCTTGCACTCAGTCTCCCCCAACTTGCCCCTGGCCACAATAGGACCAGAGGAGAGCTGGAGCTCTGAGACCAGGCAGAGACCTGCATTACCCTGCCCTGCTCCACCCAAGTCTGCCCAGCCTCCAAGTTGGGATCTAAGACCTCATGTTTGTGTGAAAGAATAGTACATCAATAAGGAGTTTGGTCAGCTTGTATGTCTGTATGATTGTATGTTCTAGTTTTTGTTGTTGTTATTGTTGTTTGTTTGTTTTTGCTTTTTCTCTTACTCTTATCTGTCTTTGTGTCAATTCTCATTTGTTAGTTGGTACCTTTGTCTGTTTTCCCTCTTACTTTTTTCTCTCCCTCCACCTTCCACTTCCTCCCCTTCCCTGTTCCATTTCTTTCCTTTTTCTTACCTCATTTTGCTTGCAGGGAGCAAACCTATATCCCCACTGCATGGACAGATTGCAAGGTAGTGGGAAGTGGGTCCTAGGGGATCCACACCTGTCAGTGGATACTGGGATCTGCAGATTGATCTTGAATCACAGCTCCTCCCTCAATTAAATCTCAAAACTGCAAAAAGTATAGCCCCCAACCTATAGTCCAGCTTCAGAATTGAAAAAAGCCAGAGAATTCACACAAGGAAGAATAGGAGATTGAGCAAACAGAAGTAAAAGCAACAGATTTAAAGAATATGGGGGGAAGGAAAAAGTAGGGAGAAAAATCTACACAAATGAAGAGAAACCAAAAGAAGAATATAGGTCTCACATAGATCCCTGGGAGGTCAGACACTAAGAAAACAGACTTCAGAATGCAAACAATGAAGAGCCCCCAGAATGACTGTTCTCATACTACAAACCCAGACATCAAGACCTTAATAGAAAGAATAAAAACAATTGAGGTGAGACAAGAGGAAAATAGAAAGGAGTTATTAAAGAAAAAAATCCTAAAAGCAGCAAGAGAAAAAGGTCAGACTACCTACCAGGGAAGACCAATCAGAATAGCAGCAGATTTATCTACAGGAATGCTTCAGGCTGGGAGAGCTTGGAGCCCAATCTTCAAAGTTCTCAAAGACAAACAATTTCAACCAAGAATAACCTACCCAGCCAAGCTAAGCTTCATCAATGAGGGAGAATTAAAATCTTTCCCCGACATCTAATCCCTAAGATCTTATGTTGCCTCCAGGCCTCCTCTACAGGAAACACTTTTAAAAGTATTAAACATGGAAGAAAAGGGAGAAAGAACAACAATGTTCTTCACAAGAGTACAGGGAAAAGATTGAAAACACACATGAGTCATCACAAAAAAAAGAAAGACAACAAACAAACAAGTACAACAACAGCTCCATAAGAACCTCATGACAGGGATAAACTCTCACATTTCAATAATTAGCCTGAATGTGAATGGACTAAACACACCACTAAAAGGACATAAAATGGCAAAATGGATAAAACATCATCAAGCAACAATACATTGTCTCCAAGAGACTTATCTCACCAGAAAGGACACCCACAGACTCAAAGTAAGAGGATGCAAAGCAAAATTTCAGGCTAATGGAACAGAAAAGAGAGCTGGAGTTGCAATCTTATATCAGACAAAATATACTTTAAGCTATCAAAAATTTTAAAGGATGAAGAAGGCCACTATATAATGATAAAAGGTTCAATTCATCAACAAGAAATATCCATCTGAAACATATATGCACCCAACAAAGGAGCACCAACATTTGAAAGCAGCTTCCAGGCAAACTTAAAAAGGAGATTGGCTCTGACACTATCATAGCTGGTGGCTTTAATATCCCACTCATAACCCTAGACAGATCATCAAGACAAAAAGTCAGCAAGGAGACCAAGAACCTCAATGAGAATCTTTAACAAATTTACTTAATTGATACCTAGAGAACACTCCACCCAACAACCACAGAATATACATTCTACTCATCATCACATGGAATGTACTCTAAGATCCACCACATCATTGGCCATAAATCAAAGGTAAACAAATTTCATAAGACATGGATACTAAACAGTAAGATGCTAAGTAACTCCTGGGTCAAAGATGAAATCAAAGCAGAGATTAAAAGATACCTGGAAACAAATGAAAATGAAGAAATATCTTACCAAAACCTCTGGGATGCCATGAAAGCAATTGTAACAGGGGAACTCATATCTTTACAAACACACATGAAGAAAATGGAAAGATCAAAAGTTAACAGCTTAACAAGTCACCTAAGGAAGCTGGAAACGCAAGACCACCAAAACTCTAACTTTAGCAGAAGAATACAGATCAGCAAATAAAATCCCAAATCCAGGATATAGAAGACAAAAAGATAATCCCAAAAAATCAACAAAACAAAAAGCGGGTTCTTTGAAAGGACAAACAAGATATATGGTCCCCTAGCCAGACTGACCAAGAAAAAGAGAGAAAAAACCCAAATAAACTCAATCAGAAACACAAAAGATGAAGTCACAACTGACTCTGAAGAAATGCAAAAGATTATCAGAGACTACTACATACAATTGTATGGGAAAAAACTTGAAAACCTAAAGGAAATAGAGAATTTTCTGACATAACACAGCCTCCCTAGGTAGAAACAAGAAGAAACTGAGACCCTTAATAGACCTATAACAATCAAGGAAATTGATTATTTCATACCTACAAAAAAAAAAGCCCTGGACCAGATGGCTTTCCAACAGAATTCTACAAAACATACACGGAGGAACTGATACCAATCCTATTGAAAGTATTCCAGGTGATTGAGAAAGATGGAACTCTCCCCAAATCATTTTATGAAACTAACATCACATTGGTACCCAAGCCAGGTAACGACCCAACAAAGAAAGAGAACTACAGGCCAATATCTTTGATGAACATAGATGCTAAATTTCTCATCAAGATCCTAGCAAACCGGATTCAACAACACATCTCAAAAATCACCCATCATGACCAAGTAGGTTTCATCCCCGGGATGCAAGGCTGGTTCAACATTTGTAAGACCATAAACATAATTAAATACATCAACAGACATAAAAACAAAAACCACATAATATCATTAGATGCAGAAAAAGCTTTTGGTAAAAATCCAGCACCCCTTCTTGATAAAAACCCTCAAACATCTAGGCAGAGGTGAAACATACCTCAAAATAGTAAAAGCCATCTATGAAAAACCCTCAGTCAGCATACTGCTAAACAGACAGAAATTGGAACCATTTCCCCTGAAAACTGGAATAAGACAAGGTTGCCCACTCTCACCCTTCCTGTTCAACATAGCTATGGAAGTCCTAGAGAGCAATCAGAGAAGAGAAAGTAATCAGGGGTATCCAAATAGGAAAAGAGGAAGTCAAGTTATCTCTCTTTGCAGTTGACATGATTGTATACCTTGAAAACCCAAGAGAATCAGCCAAAAACCTCCTTGCACTGATAAAGGACTTCGGCAAAGTCTCAGGATATAAAATAAATGTACAGCCGGGCTCGGTGGCTCAGCCTGTAATCCCGCACCTTTGGGAGGCTGAGGTGAGTGGATTGCCTGAGCCCACGGGTTCAAGACCCACCTGGGCAGCGAGGCCTCATCTCTACAATAAATCAAAAAATCAACTGGGCATGGTAGCACATGCCTGTAATTCCGGCTACTCAGAAGGCTGAGGTGGGAGGCTGAGGCAGAAGGATTGCCGGAACCCAGCAGGTCGAGGCTGCGGTGGCCGGGAGCGGCCACTGCACTCCAGTTTGGGTGACAGAGTGAGTCTCCAACTCAAAAAAAAATAAAATAAAATAAAATAAATGTACAAAAGAAATTGCATTTCTATATGCCAATAATAAACAAACAGAAACCCAAATTTAAAGCACAATTCCATTTACAATAACCACCAAAAAAAGGAAATACCTTGGCATCTTCCTAACCAGAGACATAAAAGACCTTTACAATGAAAACTGCAAAACACTGCTCAAAGAAATCAAAGATGACACAAACAAGTGGAAGTATATTCCATGCTCATGGATTAGAAGAATCAACATTGTGAAGGTGTCCATTTTACCTAAGGCAATCTACAGATTTAATGCAATACTCATCAAATTACCAGCAACATTCTTCTCAGACCTAGAAAAAACAACACAGGAATTCATATGAAAACATAAATGTCCAAGAATAGCCAAAACAATTCTCAGCAAAAAAAAACAAAGCAGGAGGTATCACCCTCCCAGACTTTAAACTGTATTATAAAGCTACAATAGTCAAACCAACCTGGTATTGGTACAAGAGCAGGTATATGGACCAACGGAATTGAATTGAGATTCCAGAAGCAAAACCTCAATTTCTCAACCAACTCATCTTCAACAAAGCCTCCACCACCCACTACTGGGGAGAGGAGAACCTATTCAGTAAATGGTACTGGGAAAACTGGCTGACCACATGCAGAAGATTGAAACAGGACCCCTACCTATCCCCATACTCAAAAATTAACTCTAAATGGATCACAGACCAAAATGTAAAGCCTCAAACTGTAAGAACCTTGGAAAATACAGGAGACACTCTTATGGAAGTTGGAACTGGCAACCAATTCCTGATCAAAACTCAAAGTGCCCAGGTCATAAGAGATAAGATAGGCAAGTGGGACCTCATTAAACTAACAAGCTTCTGCAAAGCTAAAGAAACCATCAAGATAGCAGGGAGACAGCCCAAAAAATATTTGCCAACTCCATATCTGACCAAGGCCTAACATCAAGGATCTACAAGGAACTCAAACATGCTGAGAAGAAAAAAAACAAACAAACCCATTACAAAATGGGCAAAAGATATGAATAGACACTTCTCAAAAGAAGACACATGAGCAGTCAACAGATGCATGAAAAAATGTTCAGTCTTACTAGTCATCAAGAAGATGCGAATTAAAACTACACTGAGATACCACCTAACTCCAGTTAGAATGGCCATCATCAACAACTCAAAAAAAATAACAGATGCTGGAAAGAATATGTTGAAAAGGGAACACTTTTATACTGTTGGTGGGAGTGTAAACTAGTACAGCCTCTGTGGAAATCAGTGTGGCAATTCCTAAAAGTTCTAAAAATTGACCTTCCATATGACCCCACAATCCCTCTACTGGGAATATACCTGGAAAAACTCAGGTCACTCTATGGAAGAGATACCTGCACACATATTTTATTGCAGCATTGTTCACAATAGCAAGTGCAGGGGGGCGGCCCCTGCAAGTTTTGGGGAGTCCCTTGGAAAATGTGGTGGCGTCGGAGAATCTGTAGGGACAGATATTAAAAGAAAGAAAGAGAAGGCGAAAGAAAGGAAGTAGACATCTGTTCAATGAAATGAGCAGAAGCCATTTATTGAAAGTTACAGCTGGTATTTATCCCCCAGAATTTTACACAGGCAGTCTCACAAGTCTTTCATGTGAACACAAAGCCAGGTGCAGGGGGGCATCCCCCACCCACCAGATGCTTAGGTGTGAGGAGGAACAAACCCCAAGATTGTCTTATTGTTCCCTTTGCTAATGTTCTTCAAAAGCAGTGCAACAATCCTTACTAGCCTAATGATGTTCTGATAATCAATAACTTCTAGAGCTCACACAAAACCCATGATGACTAACTTAAACTTTATTACCTTTCTATTCTATGCTAATACTACTTACACAATGCTACGGAAGCTCTTAGTTATAGCTTAAGCCAATTCCTAAAGAATGTGACCCAGTCCAAAGATCATACTGGGCCCTACAGGATGTGGCTCAGTCCAAGGTTCATGGTGGGCCACCTTTTAACAATAGACTACAATCTCTTAACAAAATGGCTATTCTAAAGTCCTATATATCTATTCTAATTTCTATGAAAGTTTCCAATTCCTAATTCTAATATATAAAGCTGATTAGCAGCAGCAAAGCTTCTAAAACCCAAAAATAAACTGTAAATGTACTAAGGCCAAAACCTCGATAGTAGAAAATGGAGACAATGAAATTTCTAAAGTTAACTATATTCTTATTAAACCTAAAAATATTATGATTGATTATGCTTGAACTAACATGATTCCTATTCTACAATACCTTCTATGAATAAAATAAATTCAATTTCTATAATAGGTAGAAAAAAGACCTTACACTAACTGTAGCTAAAGCCGGCCTAAAAGAATGCAGCCCAGTCCAAAGTAGGCGCTGGGCTCTCAGGAATGTGGCCCAGCCCAAACTCCGGGCTGGGCCACTCTTGATAATCATCTATACCATTGAAAAGCTGAAAACAGCTCTCC
>NW_007247358.1:10387-20205 GCF_000164805.1 Carlito syrichta
AAAGGGGAGGAAAATGGGGTCTACAGCTCCCGAACATGTCCTAGCGGTCTCGAGGTCCACGGCCCTCCCTGATCCCTAACGCTCAGTGGGCCTCTGTGGCTGGCTCCCAACAAGCAAGAACATGGAACCAACCATGCTGCCCATCAAAAGAGGACTGGATTTTTTAAAATGTGGTACATATGCACAATGGAATATTATGCAGCCATAAAGAAGAACAAAATAATGAACTTCACAGCAACCTGGAGGAATTAGAGCTTATAATACAGAGCGATCTCTCACAGAAACAAAGAGCTAAGTATCACATGTTCTCACTCATAAGTGATCCTTGAACAACTACTGTATTACTATAAGAAAAGTATTGAAAGCAGTGGGAAACTGCAGGAGGGGTGAGGGGGTTGGGAGGTGGGATTGACAGTAGTCGATAACTGCCTGGGGAAGAGGGGTCACACCTCATCAATAAGGGTAGCTGCACAATGAATATTTGTATACCTAACCCTGAATTGTACCCCACAATTTTAAAATAAAAATTAAAAGAGGAAAATAAACAAAAAAAGAACTTGGCTGAATTATGTTCATGTTTTATCATATTTTGAAAGTCACAACTTACATATTATTAAATTAAATATTTAGCTGAGAAAAAATTTTAAGCAAAGCATTAAAAGGACATCGGTTCTTCCTGACTTTTTATAGTATAATAGTAAAATGTGGAAAAGAGAAATACATTGATGAATGCATTATTCAGAAAAGAAAGAGCCATATGTAAAGATTGTGAAAATTCCCAGGCTGTCTATATTGCAAAAAAAAAAAAGGAAAGAAAGAAAAATAGGTTTTAAAGAGAGCACCGCTAACGACGTGGCTGGACTATTATGCAATACAAAAATTATGAGCATATATGAAAACACTGCCAGCTTGAACCAAAGGTGTTGGATATAGTACAGATTGAAGAAGAATGTCAGACATTTTAAAATTGTACAGGACAGGATGATAAAGTTCTTCCACTGTGAATGTGTGCTATACTTCAAGACAAGGAAAGAATGATCCCAAAGGTTATTGAGAGATTATTGTTGCCAACACTGCAATTTCATAAGTCCATATGGTGTCCAAACAAAATCATGGGAGCTGGGTTACTCAGAGCATTGAGGACAGAATATCCACAAAGCAGATGGTGGCCTTGGTGGTGCAACCACTGCCCAGCAGAGCTATAAGAGTGGGACCCTAACCCCAGCGGGCCCAGAAGGTGGGATAATAGCCCAATGGGCCTAGAGAAGGAAGAGTATTGAACTGTGGGGGATTATTAAGATCTAAGAACATTTACCTTGCTAGATTTTGTAACTGATTGAAACCCATCACCCTGCTTTTACTTCCAATTTCTCCTTTTGGGGATGGTAATATCTGTTCTATCCCTGTACCTCCACTGCAATTTGGAAGTCTTCATCTAGAGGGAAATTTTGTCTCAACATGAATTCAGCCTCACCCATATGTGACATAGTTAATATTTAGGTGATATTTGGAACTTTAGGATTTACAATTGTTTATGGAGTGAGTTAAGAATTTGGGGCAGTTGTAATGAAGTGAAAACATGTTCTACATAAGAATGATATTAATTTGGGGAAGAAATGGGTAGAATGTTAAGGACTCAGTGATTGTGTCTCACCAAAATTTACATGTTGAAGGCTAACCTCTAATGTAATGATATATGTAAGTGGAGCCTTTGTTTGAGTCATCAAAGAAACAACTGTCTTTAAATGCTTGAAGAAACAAAAGAAAATGATGCATGCACAAAATGAAAATATCAATAAACAGATACATAAAAATAAACCCCAAAAAATTCTAGAGCTGAATAATACAAGTATAATAACTGAAAAGAAAAAGATACTACAAACTTAAGAATAGATTTGGAAAGACAAAATAAATAGTGAAACAATTTAAAAGATAGGAAAATTAAAATTATTAGGTCTGAGAAAAAAAAGAAATGTGAACAGAGCTTGAGAGAACTTGATAGGGAACCATTAAGTGAACCAACTTGGCATTCTAAGAGTACCCAAAGAAGAAGAGAAAAAGTGATAGACTTTAGAGAACTAATAGTCAAAAATTTACCTAATTTGATGAAAGACCAAGAAGCTCAAGGAACTCCAAGTAAAATGACCTCAGAGACCCTCACAAATACTCATAATAATCAAATTTCCAAAACCTAAAACAGAATCTTCAAAGCAGCAAGAAAGAAATCATTTATCTCATACAATAGATCATCAATGACTCATCAGTAGATTTCTCATCAGAAAACTTGGATTCAGAAGTCAACAGACTTATCAAAGTGATGCCAAAAAAAAAAAAAGGCCAACAAAATAATATTATATATCTGGCAAAACAATTCTTTTAAGGTGAGGAATAAATTAAGACACTCCTGGATAAGCAAAAGCTGAGACAATTTCTTACCACTAGACCTTAACAATGAAAAAAAGTGTTAGCCGGGCTCAGTAGCTCAACCTGTAATCCCGCACTTTGGGAGGCTGTGGTGAGTGGATTGCCTGAGCGTGCGGGTTCGAGACTCTCCTGGGCAACTTGGCGAGACCGCATCTCTACAATAAATCAAAAATTAGCCGGGTGCGGTATTGCCACGCCTGTAGTTCTGGCTACTTGGAAGGCTGAGGCAGAAGGATCACCAGAGCTTAGCAGATCGAGGCTGCAGTGGCCGGGAGCAGCCACTGCACTCCAGTCTGGGCCATGGAGTGAGACTCCAACTCAAAAAAAAAAAAAACGAAAAAAGTGTTAAAGGGAATATTTTGGGCTGAAACAATAGAAAACTAGACAGCAACTTGAAGCCATATAAAGAAACAAAGACATCATTAAGGTAAATATGTAGATACATATAAAAGCTAGTATTCTTGTAACTTTGATAAATTCCATTTTTTCTACATTACTTAAAAAACTAATGTATAAAAAATGGATCTATGTGTTTGGATACAGCATGTCTAAAGATATAATTTTATGATATCAATAGCTAAAATGAGATAGGAAAGGAGTTGTATAGCAGCAGAAATTTTGAATGCTATTGAAGTTTAAATGGTATAAATTCAAATTACAGTGTTATCGCTTGAGGATATAAAATGTAATCCCCTTAGTATCCACAAATAAATTACATTTTGTTTATATTACAGAATATAAACAAAAGGAAATGAGAAAGGAATTAAAATGTTTCACTTCAAAAGTCCAACAAAACAAAAATAGTAATGCAAGAAATTGGTGACAAAATATGTAGGACATAAATATCAAAATGACAGAAGTAAGTTACCGCTTATCAGTAATTACATAAATGGATTAAATTCTCCAACCAAAAACAACAGAGATTCACAGGAGGTATTTAAAAACATGCATATTTAACTATATAATGTCTACAAGAAAGTCACTTTAGACCAAAACTGAAGTATGTTGAAAGTAAAAGAATGGAAATATATTCTATAAAAATGGTAGGTGAAAAAAAGCAAATGTAACCACATCAATATCAGACAAAACAGAGTTTAAATTAAGGTGTTTTAAAGAGAGATATATATATTCCAATAAAAGAATCAATGCACAAAGAAGATATAACAATTACAAATATTTATACACTTAATAACAGAGTCAAGTTGTATAAAACAAAAACTGATGTAATTAAAGAAAGAAAAAGGTAGATCTGTAATAATAATTGAAAACTTTAATACTTCGCTTTCAATAAATAGTACAACAGTCAAGGAGAAGATAACTAAATAAATAAAGAGCTTGAAACAAGCATACACAAAACAAAAATAACGATAGTCACAAAACAACCCTACAATTACATCTAACTAAAGAGCTGAAAAATCTCTACAATGAGAACTACAAAACACTGCTGAGAGAAATCAAAGATGACACAAACAAATGGAAAAATATTCTATGCACATGGATTCCAAGAATAAATATTTTTTAAATGTTTATACTACCCCAAACTATCAATTAAATCCATATTAAATTACCAGCATTATTTTTCACAGATCTAGGAAGAACAGTGCTTAAATTCATAAGGGAGCAAAAAAGAACCAGGATTACAAAAAGCAACCCTAGGCAAAAAGAACAAAGTCAGAGGATCATACTCCCAGACTTCAAACTTTACCACAAAGCAACAGTAGCCAAAACAGCGTGGTACTGGTGCAAAAATGGTCACATAGACCAATGGAACAAGATAGAGAACCAAGAAACAAAGCCACTGACCTACAATCATCTCTGATCATTGACAAAGCTGACAAAAATAAGCACTGGGAAAAAGGACACCCTATTTAATAAATGGTGTTGGGAAAACTGGCTCACCATATGCAGAAGAATAAAACTAAACTCCTTCCTCTCACCATATACAAAAATTAACTCAAAATAGATCTAAGACTTAAGTATAAGGCCTTAAATTATTTTTAAAAATCCTAAAAGAAAACCTAAGGAACATTCTTCTGTTCATTGGCCTAAGCAACAAATTTATGGCCAAATTCTCAAAAGCAAAGGCAGCAAAACAAACTAACAAACAAAAAAAGGTAAGAAGGACCTAATTAATCTGAAGAACTTCTGCCCAGGAAAAGAAACAATCAATAGAATAAAGAGACAATCTACAGAAAGAGAAAATACATTTCCAAAGATGCATTCAACAAAGGGCTAATATCCAGAATCTCCAAGGAGCCTCAACAACTCAACAGAAAACAAATAAATAACCATAAACAACCCCATTAAAAAGTAGATAAAGGACATAAACAGACAATTCTCAAAAGAAGACATATAAGCAGCCAACAAATATATGAAAAAAATGCCCAGCATCACTAACCATCAGAGAAATGCAAATCAAAACCACAATGAGATACCATCTCACACCATCAAAATGGCTATTATTAAGTTAACAACCGATGTTGGTGAGATTGTGGGGAAAATGTTTGTAAACTAGTTCAGCCCCTGTGGAAGGTAGTTTGGAGATTTCTCAAATAACTAAAAATAGATTTATGAATCAACCCAGCAATATCACTACTGAGTATATCCTCAAGGAGCATAAATTTTCCTACAAAAAAGACATCTTGCACTCAAGTGTTTATTTTAGTACTATTCACAATAGCAAAACCAACCTAGATGCCTATCAGTGGTGGGTTGGATAAAGAAAATGTAATACTTATACACCGTGGAATACTATGCAGCCATAAAGAAGAATGGAATCGTATTCTTTACAGCAGCTGGAGGTCATGAATCTAAGCAAATTAACACAGAAACCAAATACCGTAAGTTCTCACTTATAAGTGGGAGCTAAACACTGGGTACATACAGTATAAGGATGGAACAGCAGACACCGTGGACTTCCAAAATGAGGAGGGAGGAAGGGGGGCAAGGGTTGAGAAACTACCCCTCAGTTACCAAGCTTACCTTTCGGTTGATGGGCTCAATAGAAGTCTCACCATCATTCAGCGTCCACGTAACAAACCCTTGAACCTAAAAATAAAAACCAGAATACTCAACAAAAACAAAACACATATTCTCCTCAAGAGCACAAAGAACATTCTCCAGATAGACAATTTACTACACAACAAATTAAGTTTCTGTAAATTTTAAAAGATACATATCATTCAGAGTATCTTTTCTGAATTCGACAAGATAAAGCCAGAAGCTAGTAATAGAAAAGAAAATTCAGCCTGGCTCGGTGGCTCAGCCTGTAATCCCATACCTTTGGAAGGCTGAGGTAAGTGGATTGCCTGAGCCCGCGGGTTCGAGACCCGCCTGGGCAGCGAGACCTCATCTCTACAATAAATCAAAAAATCAGCCGTGCATGGTAGCACATGCCTGTAATTCTGGTTACTTGGAAGGCTGAGGCAGAAGGATTGCCAGAGCCCAGCAGGTCGAGGCTGCGGTGGCCGGGAGCGGCCACTGCACTCCAGTCTGGGCAACAGAGTGAGACTCCAACTAAAAAAAAAAAAAAAAGTAAAGAAAATTCACAAATTTGCGGAAACTAAGCACACTGTCACAAAAACCAATAGGTCAGAAAAGAAATCATAAAGGTAATTAGAAAGTACTTAGAAATAAATGAAAATGAAAACACAACATAACATAGCTTATAGAATGCAGTGAAAATAGTGCTAAAGGAAGAAGTCATAGCTTTACATGCCTCAGTTAAAAAAAGAAAAGTTTAAGTTTCAACTTTACACATATAGGTACTGGAAAAGTAAATAAAACTAAACGCAAAGGTAGCAGAAAGGAGAAAATAATAAAGACTGCAACAGAAATAATTTTTTTAAATAGTAGGAAAATAATAGAGAACTGAAAACCAAAAGTTTGTTCTTCAAAAATACCAACATAGTTGGGAAAGTATTAGCTAATTTGACTAAGAAAAAAGATAAAGCCTAAACTTACCAACATAAGAAACTGTAGAATAAAACAGATTGCTTATTCTACAGAAATTAAAAAAAGCCAAACTAAGTAAATAAGCAAATTTATAGAAACACAAAACTTTCCAACACCGAATCGTGAAGAAATATAAAATCTGAATAGACATATACAATGGAAGAGGAAGAAACAGATTTTTTATAATGAAAACTACATTTCTAAAAAATTTTTAAAAGATATAAATAGATTTTTTTAAATGCCCTTTTCATGGATTGAAAAATGTATAACATTAAGAGGTGAATAATATGCAATAAAAATTTACAGCTTTAATGCATTCTTTATTAAAATACAAGCACAAATTTTATTTCAGATATACATAAATTCATCTTTTTTGAGACAAGATCTCACTCTGTTCCTTAGCCTGGAGTGCAGTGGCACAATCTTGGCTCACCACAGCCTCAATTCCCTAAGCTCAGGAGATTCTCCTACTTCAGACTCCCAAGTAGCTGAGACTACAGGCACACGCCACCATGCCTGGCTAATTTTTGCATTTTTTTGCAGAGATGAGGTCTTGCCATGTTGCTTAGGTTGCTCTCAAATTCCTAGGCACAAGCAGTCCTCCTGCCTCAGCCTTCCAAACTGCTGGGTTGACAGGTGTGAGTCACTATGCCCAGCCAAAGAAATTCATCTTAAAACTAATATTTAATCTCAACCCCAAATAGCAAATACAATATTAACCAAAAACTAAGTTGGAAGACTCACTCTTTCTGACTTCAGAGCATCTAACAGCTAAAATTACAACACTCTTAGAAGAAAACTGAAACAAAAGTGCTGTATAATTGAATTTGGCAACAACTTCTTGGATATGAAAAGAAAGCACAAAGAATGAAAGAAAAAATAGACAAATTGAACCTTATGAAAATTGAAAAACATCATACCAATTAAAAATGGAAAAAATTGCCTAAATAGACTATTTTCTAAAAAACATATCAACTGCCAATAATCACATCATAAAATTTTCACCATCACTAATTTTGGGAAAAGGAAATAAATACCACAGTGAAAGGCTACCTCACACTTAACTGTTGGCAAGAATGTGGAGAATTAGAAACACTTGTACACTTTTGGTAAGAAAGCACTATGATTCAGCTGCTGTGGAAATAACATGGCAGTCCCTCAAAAAATTAAAAATAGGATTAATATATTACCCAGAAACTTCATTTCTGGGTATGTACCCACAAGAATTGAAGACTGGAATATAAGGAATATTTACATAGCCATGCTCATAGTAGCATAATTCACAATGGCCAATTTGTAGATAAGGTTGAAATATAGTAAACCTTAAGAAATAAATTCTGACACAAGCTACATGAATGATCCTTGAAGGCATTTTACTAAGTGAAACAAACCAGTCACAAAAAGGCATCTAGTGCATAATTTTACTCATAAGAGGTACTTGGAGTAGCCACATTCATGAAGATGGAAATTAGAATGGTAGTTGCCAAGGACTGACAGCAGAGGGGGCTGTGAAGCTAATTTCCGATGTGTATGGAGATGAAAAAGTTTGGGAGTGTGTTGATAAAAGCCTTTAATATTTAGCTAGGGAGTTAAAACTTTAGTTCATCTTCACTTTCTACTTGTGCAAAGATAGAAGGTCAGACAGTGGTAAAAACTTAGGGTCGTCCTAACTTTTTCTGGAGCACATCCTCAGTTCTGAGTATGCACATGACCTTTTAGTATCTCAGGATTATATGGTAGCTTTTCTAAGATCTAATCTCCAAATTTATCTCACCTTTTAGTCTTTCCCCCAAGGATTTTTTGCCTAAGTATGGTTTTCTCCAACTGATACTCTGTGTCCCAATTAAGATGTATAATTCCTTGCCACTGCAATTTTTGACAAATATTACATTAATGATTTAAAATCATTCTTTATCTTTTTCAAAAAAGATATTTACTGCTATACATTTCCTTTGAAGCACCACTTTTGCCATTTTCCATAATTTTCGTTATATTGTATCATCATTTCAACTAATCTTAAAATGTTTTTCAGCCAGGCCCAGTGACTCACACCTGTAAACCTAGCACTTTGGGAGGTGGAGGTGAGAGGATAACCCGAGCTCAAGGGCTCGAGACCAGCCTGAGCAACATGGCAAGACCTTGTCTCTACAATAAATCAAAAAATTAGCTGGGCATGGTGGCGCATGCCTGTGGCTCCAGCTACTTAGAAGGTCAAGACTGCAGTGCTGCGTGCCACTGCACTCCAGTCTGTAGGACAGAGTGAGACTATGATTCAAAAAAAATGTCTTTCACCTCTTTTTTTGGTTTATTTCTTTGACCAATTTGTTATTCAAAAATGTGTTCATTTTCACATAATTATGGATTTTCCCAAATTTCTTGTTGTCATTGATTTCCAGTATCTTTTTTTATGATTAGTAAACATGGTTTGTATTGTTTTAATCTTTTAAAGCTTTACTAATTTTTGTTTTATGAGCTAGTTTATAATCTAGAATACTCCATGCATAATTGAGAATAATGTACAACAATGATCCTATTAACAATGGGGATGCAATCTGAGAAATGACTCATTAGGTGATTTTGTCATTCTATGAACATCAGAGTGTACATATACAAACCTAGATGATATAGCGTACTGCACACCTATTGGCCCAGGCTACAAGTCTGTACTGCATGTTACTATTTTCTGGAATCACCATTGTATATTTAGTCCACTGTTGAACAAAACATTATTATGCAGCTCATAACTGTATATTCTTCTGTTGCTCAGTGGAGTGTTCTATATATGTGTTAGTTCTATTTGATTTGTGGCATTTTTCAAGTCTTCTGTTTCCATTTAATCTTATGACTAGTTGTCCATTTCTGAAAGTGAGGTATTGGAGGCCTCAATTGTTATTGTTGAATTATCTATTTATCCTTTTATATCTGTCATGTTTTATTTTATGTGTCTTTCTCATTTTTGGTAAGGTGCATATGTGCTTATAATTGTAATATTTCCTGATGGATTGCCATTTTTTCATCATACATTTCAAATGTCTTTGAAATCTACTTTGTCTTATTTTAATACAGCCATGCCAGTTTTCTTGTGTTTGCCCCTTTGAACATTTTCACCTTTTCACTTTGATTCTATTTGGGTTTTGTTGGATATAAAATGAGCATATATTTGTATCTTATTTTTACTTTTTTTAATATCCTGTCTAACAAGCTCTGCTTTTTGGTTTGACTGTTTAATCTACTATATTTAGTATTAGTAATATATATATATATATATATATATATACATATATATATATATTTTTTTTTTTTGAGTTGGAGTCTCACTCTGTCACCCATACTGGAGTGCAGTGGCCGCTCCCGGCTACCGCAGCCTCGAACTGCTGGATTCCAGCAATCCTTCTGCCTCAGCCTTCCAAGTAGCCGGAATTACAGGCATGTGCTACCAC
>NW_007247358.1:20938-29540 GCF_000164805.1 Carlito syrichta
CTTCCTCATACTTGAGGAAACACCTGGTGGGTGGGGGATGCCCCTCACCCACCTGGCTTTGTGTTCATGTAAATGTCTTGTGATTTGATTTGGATTATCCTTCCTCATGCCTGAGGAAGCACCTGGTGGGTGGGGGACCGCCCCCCTCATCCACCTGGCTTTGTGTTCACATGAAAGTCTTGTGATTTAACCTGTGAAAATTTATGATAAAAGGATTACGGTTCATCCTATTAAACAGCTTCTGCACTAGATAGAGTCCAGTCTCTTTCTTTCTCCCCCAGTCTCTTTCTTTCTTTCTTTTAATATCCATCCCTACATAATCGCCAACACTGCTACACCTCCCAAGAAACCCCCTAAATCTCTGTAGGAGCTGGTCCCCCAAAATCTCTATAGGATATTCCATCCAATAGCAGCAGAATACACATTATTTTCAAGCACAAATGCAATATTATCCATAATAGACCATGTGTTAGGTCATAAAACAAGTCTTAACAAATTTATAAAAGATGAAATTATTGTCGGTATTTTTTCTAATCACAATGGTAAGAAAGTAGAAATAATAACAGGAAGAAAATTTGAATATTCTCAAATATGTGGCAATTAAACAACATATTTTTAAACACTCAATGGTTAAATTCAATGGGGGAAAATGTGATAAACAAAAATAAAAGCACAACATACTAAAATTTAAAGCAGCAAAAGCAGTTATAGGAGGGAAGTTTATAGAGATAGACACCAACATTCACAATTAAGATCTTAAAAAGAAACAATATAATTTTACACTTCAGTGAACTAGGAAATAAACTAAGCCCAAACTAAACAGGAAAAAAGACAATAATAAAGATCAGAGCAGAAATAAATGAAATAGAGACTAGGAATACAATAGAAAAGAATAATAAAATTTAAGAGTTGACTTATCAAAAAAAATTGACCAATCTTCAGCTAGACTAAAAAATAGAAGAAAGATTCAAATAAATAAAGTTATTAGTGAAAGAGGAAACAAGTAAGACAGAGAAATACAAAGAATCAAAAAGACTACTATGTAAAATTATATGCCAACAAATTGGATTATCTAAAATGAATAAATTCCTAGAAACACATGACCAATCAAGACTGAAGTACAAGAAAAGATACAATCTGATCATATCAATAATAATTAAGGATATTAAATCAGAAATAAAATTCCCAAGAAAGAAAAAACAGGACAAAATGACTCACTGGTAAGTTTTAATAAACAAAAAAATGTCTTCTCATACTCTTCCAAAATATTGAAGAAGAAAGATTACCTTTGATCTCACTTTACTAAGCCAAAATTACCTTGATACCAAAGCCAGACAAGAACACTACAGGAAAATAAAATTACAGGCCAATATTTCTCATGAATAAATATATGTAAACATTTGCAATGAAAATACTAGCAAACTAAATTAAAAAGCACATTAAAAGACTCATTCAATGTAATCAAGTGAGATTTATCCCTGAGATGTAAGGATTGCTCAGTGTATACCAATCAATAAATGTTATATACCACATAACAGAATAAAAAATAATAATTATATAATCATCTCAATAAATGTACAAAAAGCATTGGACAAAATTAAACATCCTTTCATGATAATTCTCAACAAGTTAGTCATAGAGGATATGTACTTCAACATAATAAAGGTCATATATGAGAAGCCCAAGGATATCATGCTCAGTGATGAAAAGTTTTTTCTTTAAGATTAAGGATAAGACAAGGATGCCTGCTCTCATCATTACTATTTTTTTTTTTTTGAGTTGGAGTTTCACTCCGTCGCCCAGGCTAGAGTGCAGTGGCACACTCACAGCCACCACAACGTCGACCTGCTGGGCTCCGGCAATCCTTCCACCTCAGCCTTCCAACTACAGGTGCTCGCTACCACGCCCAGCTAACTTTTATTTATTGTAGAGACGAGGTCTCACCAAGTAAGTTGCCCAGGCTGGTCTCAAACCTGCAGGCTCAGGCAATCCATTCTCCTTGGCCTCCCAAAGTGCTGGGATTACAGGCTGAGCCACCAACCACTACTATTAAATATAGGACTGTATATCGTAGTCAGAGCAATTAGGCAAAAATGAATCCATATTCAAAAGGAAGTCACACAATTATCTCTGTCTATAGGTGACCTGAGCTTATACTATACAGATAACCCTAAAGATTCCACCAAAAAAAAGAACAAATAAATTCAATAAAGTTGCAGTATACAAACTCAACATACAAAAATTAATAGTGGATTCTTGGGAAGATGCAGCTGAGCCAGTTGGACTAAGTGAGTACCAGTGTGAGTGAGTGAGTGTATGGAAAATTTTGCATACATGTCAGTGAGTAAGGGGGTGTGTGAGTGGCTGACTGAGTAGGGACTCAGAAGCAGGTGGTCAGGGTTTCCTGGTGAAGCAACTGGTTCCACAGCTGCCCTGCTTGGTCCCTAGTGCTCCTTGGAGTGCAGAAGCCGAGTGCCATTTTTAAAAAAATCAACAAAGTTTTTCTTGGGAAGAAGCTGCTACAAGAGACTGCCATCTTCAGGCTCTGCCTCGCCACCGCAGTACCTGGCAGGACACTGGCAGCAAGGGCTGCAGAGGGAGCCCAGAGACAGAGAATATGAAAGAGACCCC
This sequence comes from Carlito syrichta, assembly GCF_000164805.1. Taxonomy (NCBI): domain Eukaryota; kingdom Metazoa; phylum Chordata; class Mammalia; order Primates; family Tarsiidae; genus Carlito; species Carlito syrichta. Next base: position 23,570 of record NW_007247358.1, read on the forward strand.
CTGCCACCATCTTGAACACTGGGAAGAAAAGTGCTCCAGCTTGCTCACCACGAAGTGACAGATCCAGCCTGACCTCTTCAGGGGCTGATCATGGCCCAAAGGGAATATCCTAAAAGCACAAACTCCAGAGGGACAGGACAAGTGAGTCTCAGGTGTCCCACCCCCTACCCTGATTCAGCCACAGGACAAAGGGTATAACCAGAAAAGGATGAAAAAAGCTCCAAAGAGATCAGTGGTGAGTCCAGGGTTGACCCAACCCCCTCCTCTTCTGAAATCCTCTGAATGCCAGGCCCACATGGCTGAGGCACAACTGAGAGGGATGAACTCAGGCAGAACCTGGACAGTAGCTGCAATAGAAGAACTCTACTACAGTATAAGCCTGGCTGGGGTGCCTCTGCCAGTACCTAGGGAAAAGACAATCCCATAACTTCCCACTGGAAGGGATCCCCCTGACCATACTAGAGTAGGAGTGAAGGATTGAAGCCCTACCAACCCCTTCTGCCCCCCTTCTTCTTCCCTAGGCCTGCCACTAGGGAGATTGTGAATAAGGCCGAAGCTCTGCCAGAGAAAGCAGAGGGGTAGCTGAGAGGACCAACTACAGAACATGCAGCAAGAGGACAGGTTTTTGTTTGTTTGTTTGTTTGTTAATTATTTAATATTTTTCTTTGTGGTATGAATCTGTATGTGAGGGTTCAATCTGCAACACCCCCCCCACCTATTTTTTTCTTTTTTTCTTTCTTCTTTCATTTTTTGTTTTTTGTTTACATATGTACATGAAGGACTGAGTGTTCATCTTTCAGGATTTTTTTTGTTTGTTTTGCTTTTTTGTTCTTATCTTTTTTTAGTTTAGTGTGGGTGTGAATACATGTGTGAGGACTCAATTTGAGGTCCTTTTCTTTTTTCTTTTTTTTTACTCTTTTTTTCTCCTTTCATTTTGAGTTGGGCATGTGTGTATGTGTGTGTGTAAGTGTGTGTGTGTTTGGTTTTCCTGTTTGTTGTTGTTTGTTTTGTTTTGCTTCATTTTTACTCCAGTTTGTTTTGGGGTGTGTGGGTATAGTGTGTGTGTTTATGTGTGTGTGTTTAATTACTTTTTGATTTGGTTTCTGTTCTTGTTATCCAGTGGGATTTTTTAATATTTTAAAAGTTTTGTCCCTCTTATTTTATTGTACTTTTCTCTGTTCTCCTCACTGCTCTTACTGTATCTTGGACTTAGGGGATACACACACATACCCATTGCATTGTCACATAGAGTGGTGGTGGAGAGTGGGTCTCGGGGAACCCATACCACAATCAGTGAACATTGTTATTTGCAAGTAGTTTCTGAATCCTAGCTCCCCATCCTCCACCTCATTCGACACTCAAAACTATAAGAGACAGCAAAGCTTCCCACCCACAGCCTGTTTCAAAACAGAACAAATTCAGAGCCCTGACCAGGGAAGAATAGAGAGCTGAGCAAACATCAGAAGTGAAAGTCTGTCCCACTGCCACTGAATAACAGAACTAAAGGGAAAATGAAGAGATCTGTCACAAATGAGGACAAATCAATGGAAAAACACAAGAAATTCCCAGTGATACAAAGAGAAAATGCCTAAAAAGACCTCAGAGCCCAAACAATGGAAGTCACCAACAACTGGTCCCAGAATACAACAGGGATTAGGGAATAGGTGGAAAGAGTGAATAAGACTCAAGAAAGACAAGATGCAACACTGAAAAAGCTTGTAACAGAGATTTTGGCCATAAAAACTTCACCCAAGAAATAAATAACAAGATGACAAGCATGGAAAGCATAATTAATCAAGCAAAAGAAAGAATCTCATAACTTGAAGATAAAAACATGGAATTAACTCAAACTGTAAAAAAACATAGAAAGAAGTATCAGAAAGAAAGAACAAAGCCTCCAAGGGATATGCAATCATATCAAGAGCCTGAACCTATTCCTGACTGGTATCCCAGAAGAAGAAAGAGAAAGGAAAAATACATTGGAGTAAGTATTCCAGGAGGTTTCCAAGAAAACTTTCCCCATCTCACCAGAAATGTAACCATCCAAACACAGGAGATACAGAGAACTCCCTCAAGATACCAAATGAGAAGATCAACCCCCCTAGACACATAGTAGTTTGCCTACACAAAGTAAGCACAAAATTTAAAAAAAAACTTAATGGCAGCAAGAGAGAAAACTGAGACTACCTACTGGGGAAGACCAATCAGAATAGCAGCAGACCTATCGGCAAAAACAGTACAAGCTAAAAGGGACTGGAGTCCATTATTCAGTCCTCAAAAATAAACAATTTCAACCAAGAATTTCCTACCCAGTCATGCTCTGCTTTATCAGTAGTGGAAAATTAAAATCCTTCCCAGACCTCTAATCTCTAAGAGATGATGCAGATTTCAGACCAGCTCTATAGGAGATGCTTTAAAAGGTATTAAGCACAGAAGAAAGAAAAAAAGAATGACCATGCACTTTCCAAGAGGACAGCAGAACATAGAATCAACAGAGACTATGTCATGACTGCAAACTTGAAAACACACATATACATCAACCCAAAAACTAAAAGAAAATAAACAAAGAAAAAACTTTATAAGAACCTCATGATGGGGTAAGCAATTACATTTCAATAATCAGTCTGAAAGTGAATGGACTAAAGACACAGAATGGCAAACTGAAAAGACACAGAATGGCAAACAGGATTAAAAAAAAACATGATCTAATAATTTGCTGCATCCAAAAAACTCATCTCACCACAAGGGATGCGCACAGACTCAAAGTTAGAATATGGAAAATGAGTTTCCAGGCAAATGGATCACAAAAGAAGGCAGGAGTCACAATCCTAATATCAAACAAAACAACCTTTAAACTATCAAAAATGTAAAAAGTTATGGAAGAACACTACATAATGATAAAAGGTTCAATCTACCAACAAGAAATATCCATCCTAAACCAACACAGGAGCATCCAACACCCAACACAGGAGCACCAGCATTTATAAAGCAACTGCTAAGTAAACTAAAAAAAGATATTGACTCTAACACTATTATAACTGGGGACTTAAATACTCCACTAACAACCCTAGAAAGTTCATTGAGGCAAAAAATCAAAAGAGATCCAGAGCCTCAACTTGATGCCCAACCAAAAGGACGTAGCAGATACCTACAGAATACTCCACCAAACAACCACAGAATATACATTCTACTCATCACCACATGGAATGTACTCCAAGATTGATAACATCTTTATGTATACATCAAGCATAAGCATATACCATAAGATTGAAATACTGTTATGCACCTTCTCAGACCACAGTGGAGTAAAAATAAATATCAACACCAACAAAATTCCCCCAACACGCACAAAGACATGGACACTAAATAGCATGATGCTTAATGACTGCTGGGTCAACACAGAAATCAAAAAGAAATTAAAAGATTCCTGGAAATAAATAAAACCAAAGAAACATCCCACCAAAACCTCTGGGCTGCCATGAAAACAGTTCTAAAAGGGGAATTTATACCTCTATAAACACACATCAAGAAAATGGGAAGATCACAAGTTAACAGCCTAACAAATCACCTAAGGAAGCTGGAAAGACAACACCAAAAACCCTAACTTTAGCAGAAGAAATAGATTACCAAAGTAAAAGCCCAAATATGGGACATAAAAGACAATATCATAGAAAAAAATTAACAAAACAAAACAACAAAGAAAACTTATGGATCCCTAGTCAGAATGACCAAGAAAAAGAGAGGAAAAGCCCAAATAAACACAATCAGAAATACAAAAGATCAAATCACAACTGACCCTGAAGAAATACAAAAGATTATTAGAGATTACTATGCATACCTGAGTGGAAACAAACTTGATAACCTAAATGAAACAGAGGACTTTCTGACATCACACAACCTCCCAAGGTTGAAAGAGGAAGATATTGAGACAAAAAGTAGACCCACAACAACCCAGAAGATTGACTCCATCATAAGAAAACTACCTACAAAAAAAAAAAAAAAAAAAAAGCCCTGGACCAGATGACTTTCCAGTGGAATTCTACAAAACATACAAGGAGGAACTGATACCAATCCTATTGAAAGTATTCCAGGCAACTGAGAAAGATGGAATTCTCTCCAAACCATTTTACAAAGCTAACATCACACTGATACCCAAACCAGGTAAAGATTCAACAACAACAACAAAACAGGATAACTACAGGCCAATATACCTAATGAATTTTTTGCAAAAATTCTTAGCAAGATTCTAGCAAATCAGATCCAACAACACAACTCAAAATTATCCACCATGACCAAGTAGACTTCATCTCCAGAATGCAGTACTGGTTCAACATCCACAAGACAATAACTGTAATAAAATACATCAACAGATGTAAAAACAAGAACCACGTGATTATATCATTAGATGCAGAAAATGCTTTTGATAAAAGCCAACATCCCTTCTGGATAAAGTCCCTCAAACACCTAGGCATAGAAGAAACATACCTCAAAGTAGTAAGTGCCACCTATGATAAACCCACAGTCAGCATTTTGCCAAACACATAGAAACTGGAAACATTTCCCCCTGAAAACTGGAACCAAACAAGGCTGCCCACTCTCGTCTCTCTTGTTCAACATTGTGTTGGAAGTTCTAGCTAGAGCAATTAGACAAAAGAAGGAAATCAGGGGTATCCAAATAGGAAAATATGAAGTTGTTATCCCTCTTTGCTGACAATATGATCCTATACCTAGAAAACCCAAGAGAATCTGTCAAAATCCTGCTTTCACTGACAAAGGATTTGGCAAAGTCTTAGAGTACAAAATAAATGTGCAAAAGACAGTTGTATTCTTATACACCAACAACAAGCAGTCAGAGAACCAAATAAAAGCACAATCCCATTCACAATAGCCACAAAAAATCAAATACCTTGGAATCTTCCTAATCAGAGAAGTGAAAGAACTTTACAATGAAAATTACAAAGCACTGCTCAAAAAAATTCAAGAAGAGAAAAATGCAAAAATATTCCATTTTCATGGATAGAAAGAATCAACATGGTTAAGATGTCCATTCTACCAAAAATAATCTACAGATTCAATGCAATACCCATTAACTTAACTGTTGGGAGCCAGCCTTGGAGGCCCACCTGATTGACAGGGTCCTGGTGGGCCGAAGACCCCGGGCCACAGGGTGAGCCCAGGAAGCTGAGGCCTTCTGTCTTCCACCTTTGCTGTTTGGTACCGCTGAAGAATTCTGTGCAGTCATGGAAGAAGAAAATGGCATGTTTATGTGAAGTACTCACAGCTAACCTGGAAATGTCATGGTTTATTTTTCCATTTTCCCACATGCTGTTTGGCCTTTTCTAACATATGCAAGGGTTAAACTCTGAAGCACATCAAGAATGCTTTATTTCACTTGGTTATAAGTTACTAGATATTGCTTAAGTAATAAATGATATAAGTATATTCACTCCTTATTTGATTTAGGATTATGCAGTTTAGTGTTTAGACATAAGGTTTTTTAGAAGCACAAGTTTATAGTAAGTTCATTATGAATTCATTATAAGTTCTAACACTTATCTAGGAGTTATGTAGGTGATTTATAACACTGTTTTCACTGACTTAAGATAAAGATTAATGTTAAGGTTTTTACTTAATTCAATAGTCAAAACTCTAAGTTAACATTTATAGAGTGGGTTTTCACTGAACTCATAATATAATCAGACACTTTTATGATAGATTAGCTAAAGACAGAAAGCAACCTTGGGGGCCTGGGAAACATTACTAAAAGCTTCTTTTAAGTGCTCTTTAGAAACAAGCACTGCAGGATAGTAGAAAAGTAGCAAAGACATCTGGACAAGGGAGGCAATTACAACACCCTGAAGGACATAAAAGCCTAAGATGGGAAAACTCCTGACACATGAAGAAATGAATGCTTAGAAACTTTCTTGAGACATTTCAAGGACTGTAATTCAGGACATTGGACTAAAAGTAT
>NW_007247358.1:29702-33250 GCF_000164805.1 Carlito syrichta
TTAACAACATCATTCTTCTCAGACCTGGAAATAACAATACAGAAATTCATGTGGAAACATAAATGACTATGAATAGCCAAAACTATCATTAACAAAAGAAAGAAGGTGGGAGGTATCATGCTTCCAGACTTTAAACTTTACTATAAGGCTACAGTAATCAAAACAGCCTGGTATTGGTACAAGAATAGATCAATGGAACAGGATAGATTCTGGAAGCATGATACCTCATGACTCTTGTGGGGCTGGACCCCTGCAAGTGGCACCCAATGCCTGAAAGCTTGAAGGTAATCTTTTCTCTTTCTTTTCTGGATGGATAGGACCTCACCGGGGGCATCGCAGGCACCCCTGTAGAGATAAGCAGGGAAAGGATAGGTGAGAAGTGCTAGAGCCGTGATAAAATCATGGGCCAGAGAGAGTCTAAAAAAAGAAAACTCTTCATCAGTATTCTCATAGATACCTTATCAAAAAGAGGAATTAAAGTTTCCTCTACATTATCATCTCGTTTTCTCCATTTTGTACAAGTACAGTGCCCCTGGTTCCCTGAAGACGGCACCATTAATTTACCAACATGGACAAAGATTGGAGAGGAATTAAAGCTATATTATACTCTCCATGGTCCGGAGCGCGTGCCTGTAAATGCTTTTGCATTGTGGAATATAATTAGAGATGTCTTAAATCCACAACAAGAGGTTAATAAAATGCCCATTAAAGTAAAAGAGGAACCAGGTGAAAGAACTCCCCTATCAACCCCTATTCATTCTCAGGCAATGTTAGTCACTGCTCCTGTTGATGATGATCCTCTACCCCCTGAGGACAAGGAAAATTTAGAAAAAGAGGCAGCTAGCTATTATGAAGAAAAATATCCGGATACTTTAAATTTGCCCCCTGGTGCCAAAAGACCTAGCAGTGCCAAGGGGGGGAGGTGTTGTAATTTGTGACTGTCTTGATTTGAGAGAAAAAAATTGTTTTTCTATACTAATTCTTATTATATAAAAGGACTGTTTCCTCATATTGAAATGGCCACCATTCCTGTTAATAACATAACTATTCTTGATTTACTTGTTCAATTACAGCAATTAATAATTGTTAGAAGCCAACCGTTTTTTATAGGTCATATTAAATCTCATTCAGGACTCCCTGAACTTCTAAGTCAAGGTAATCAATTAGCGAATGCCTTGACAAAATTAGCTATGTGTCTCTCCCTTGAAGATTCTTCAGTAATTAAGCTCAGCAATCCCATAAAATTCGCCACCAAAATGCTGCAGCTTTAACATACCAGTTTCACATTCCAAGGGATACAGCCTATTAACCCTCTCCCCTCTGAGGTTTTGCTTTTCACAATTGGGTATTCCAAAACAGTTAAATATGATAATGCTCCTGCTTATACATCCAAAGCTTTTCAATGTTTTTGTGTCCAATTTGGCGTTTCTCATTCCACAGGAATTCCTTATAACTCTCAAAGTCAAGCTATAGTTGAAAGAGTCCATCAAATGCTAAGAATCAAACAGTTAAATTGCAGGAAAGGGAGTTTAAGTATAGCTCTCCCTATCATATTGTAAATCATGCCATCAGAAAAACTTAAGGCAGCAAAAGATTTCGTGCAACAGCAACAACTAGAAGCTGGTCACATTAAGCCTTCCACTAGTCCGTGGAAAACCCCTATATTTGTTATTAAGAATAAATCAGGTAAATGAAAACTTTTACAAAATTTAAGGACTGTTAATGCTACTATGAAAACTATGAGAACACTCAGCCTGGAAAAAGTCATTAGGTTCCAGAAATTCCTGGCATTACTGTTTATGACCGTGTTGGTTATTTGTTTGTTTTAGAATTCTCCTTTAAGAAATAAATTACAAGTGTTCAGAGCAAATTCTGGGATTTTTTTTTAAATGTGAACAAATAAAGAAAGTCTTCAACTCCTTTGTCCCCTCCTGTTCCTCCTACAACTCTGATTCCTGCTTTTCCTCTAACTCAAAGTCTGACTCAGCTGGTTTAACTACTGCTTCTTGTAATCTGCTCTGTCAGTTTCTCTTCCGTCTTGCTCTCCACCTTTATCTGGGAAGAAAGGGCTGGTGTCTACCATGGTGCCTAATCCTGACCTTCAGTCTTTCTCTTGTACCTTCGGAGAAGGGGCAGGTACCAAAGGCCACGGCACCTGACCAGAGCCTCCAGTCTTTCTCTTTTGTCTTTGGAGGAGGGGCCAGTGCCAAAGGCCACAGCACCTAACCCCAGCCTCTAGACTTCTCACCCCCCTTTTTCCCACTGCTTAATAACCTCCTGGTGGCAGCCCTACTAGCTGCTACAAGTCACCACCCCCATGTGTACTTGGAAAGCCCATTCAATTTCCCACATGGCTTAATAGGTCTCTTCTCAAGGGGGTGGCTGGGACATAAGGAAGTTGAAGTTCTTATTTGTTGTCTTCTTATGATAAATTTCTCTCAAGTTATATCTAAACTGGGACTATATCAACCTTCTTTCCAGACAAAAGTATAGAAATCATATAAAATAATCCTGTTAACTAACCTCAGGCTACTAAGACAAATAAAAACAGGTTTTTCAAAAACCAGATAAAAATTCAACAATGTTTCCAAGTCGCCTCTCTGAGACATTGCAGCAGTTTACTAATATCAATTTAAATTCTCTGGAAGAATAAGCTCTTTTGGCTATGTATTTTGTCTCTCAGTCAGTACCGGACATTAGGTACAAACTCCTAAAAAGAAAGAAGGGCCCACAAACCCTTGAACTAAAGCTATTGGACATGGCCTTTATAGTCTTTAACAACAGGAAGACAAGAATGCAGGACCACAAACATAAATGGGAAGAGTTTGAGCTTTTGCCTACCGCTTTAGCAAGAGCTACATGCTCAGCTCTACTTGAATTTCCTGGTCCAATCCTTCCTTCACCCCTTTTGGTTGTGGGGGTGCAGGACATTATATCCAGACCCCTCGCTGCACTGTTGCTTCCATGTGTTCTGGGATATAAAATGTTTCAACACTCCTTCCTTGTTATGCCAACGTGTTCAGCTCCATTATTGGAAAAGGACATTATATACAAAATTAAAACTCATATTATTCTTTGCTCTCACCATTGTGCTTTTGGATGCCTTTTGTTTAACTTTGGATTTCCCTAATAGTTCTATGTTGCATCCTATCTAAGCCCTTCCACTGCATATAAACTTATTGCTTTAGTTATAGCTCTGAGGTCAAGAAAAGTATAAAAAAGATGTTTGGTATAGGGTATGTTTTTAGTAAGAAAGAATAAAGGAAAGAGAAATAATTGTATAGGAAAAAGTCTTATGTAGTACATTTTTGTTCTATGGTGAATGGCTGGTTGTTTGAAAAAAAAAAAGGAAAGGGAAAGGAAGAGAAAAAAGGGTATAAAACAAAAATAGAAGGTTCAAGCATTTAAAAAATGGCTTAAGTATGTCAAACATGGTATGTGAAAGTCAAAAAGTTTTTTGGCCATAAGCCTGTTTTAATTGTAATACCTTACACTGCTCCTCAGATAACTTGGCTTTGTAAAACATGCCCTGTGTGACAGTTAGCTGG